>NC_031769.1:55712358-56007206 GCF_001522545.3 Parus major
GCCACCTTTCAGGAAAGAAGGTTGATTCTTTTTCCTAAGGATTTTATTATTTTCTTTTTTTTTTTTTTTTTTTTTCTCTAGTAAGCCACAGTTCTCAGGAGCTTTCCCAAATACCACACCCCATCTGGCCATGCTTCTGTCTCACCACTTCCTACTTTATCCTGCCTGTTACCTCAGAGAAATGTCAGGATTTTTCCTTCATGAGCCTGTGGATGGTAGGAGGGTGGAAATGACACAGGAAAGGTTTTAAAGCTTCTTTAAAACAATTTGTTGTGCACTTTGCCAAAGGGTATACAATAGTGATATATATTGATTAAAAAACAGCAAAACAAGAAGTCACAAACCAGCTGCAAAACCTACACAGCACTTGCAGCACCTGTTTTTGTTATTTCATTTTAAATGTGTAAGTTAGAGAACACTCTTTTTCAGCAGAGAATGCCACAGTGAAGGTAGAATCTCACGGTGCCATGGCACTCCATGCAGAGAGGAACCAGCTCAGTTACTGACACCTGTGTCACCAAGCCATTACACTTGTATCAGAGCTTGACAGCTCAGGCTTCATATTATATTTACATACTTGTGCAGTAACCAGGTCTGGAGACAGCTTGTTCAGGGCTGCCACGGGACCTTTGCACTGCAGTCTGGAGACCAGAAATATCATGTTAGCCTTCAGCAGATGACAAACTCTTCTCTGATTTCCTTTCAGTGAGGTAGATCTTTCAATCCATTGGTTATCTTCAGAATCATATTCCCATCCCAGGCTAAGAAATCACCCAAGCAGTTGTGTGGGCTTCCTCTAGTAAGGCTATTATTTTATCTTTCTCAGTCACCTTGGTTAACAGACTTTTTCTGAGCCAAATTCACAGTCAATATGTGAAAAAAAAACCCAAACAACAAAACCCAATCCCCAAAATTATATAAAGCTGGATCAGTTCTCAGGAAAAATACAAACGTTGAGTTCCCAGAGACCTTGTTTTGCAAATCCTTTCAGAAAAACCAAGAAAAGAAAACAAAACTCTACCCTTCTTCCCCTACATCTTAGTACCCGTCCCTGTAGTAGAACAATGAAAATTCCCAGACCAGTTAGAAGATTTGGTAAAAGATTCTGTTATGCAGGTGATCTGATTGTCCAAAGCATTGTTAGAAGTCCTTAGCTGTAAAACAAACTCAGTAAAATTCAGACCAAGATCAAACACTCCATTCTCGTTTTAGGAGTTCTGCAAATGTCTAGCACCAGGGTGCTGGCAATGTTTAACAACATTACATGAACCTGATCCTGTTCCATGAAATCAAAGAGAGTTTTGATATTCATTGCAGCTATGTTTGCCCTGGTATTATAACCATGCTTATTTCCCAAGGAAGGCTTCTGTTCCTCTCTATATTAATACTGCTGTTGCCTAAGGTAAGAGGTCTGTTCAGAGCCTATATTATTCTTGTTTGTCTAATGAAATGTAGCTTAGATGTATTTCAGAATATGTATAAGGACAAACATTTTAGTTAATCCCTTGAATCTCTTGAAAGAAAAAGACAAGATGTACACAAAAATAGAGAAATTATAGCTGTTTATAATACATAATTCACTCCTAGCCATATTTCTGATATATCACTTTTATAAAAAATATTGAATAGTAATTAATATTCAGCAGAAGTGTTTTCCTCATATTTTACTTAGCTCTAGATTCTGCAGTACACATATTCTTGAATCACGTATGCTGAAGCATGATATTATAATTTATGAACTGAAAGTTTAGTAAACAAATAAGTTTTTTTCTTTTTCTTTCTTTTTCTTTTAATGAAGCCTATAAGTTGCTCAAGATTTTTTTTAATTCCATATATATTTTCGTTGTGCCAAGTTTTGAGTATTGGTAATGTTCAGAATGTGCTCTGCTATGACTTTTCATCACGGTTCACTCATTAGAGGTTCTGCAGTAGCTGCCTCAAGTGCCTCAAGTGCCAGACATGAGGCTCCCTTCTGGACTTCTCATTTGGGCAGAACTTCACACTGGTTTCATTTGGGAGTTTTTCTTGAGTAAGTGTTCTGAAAGTCTGCATATTTTCATCCTTTGTAGAGCCTCCTGTCAAAGAGTGAAAAGTACATTGGCAATATGAATTTTACAGTAACAGTAGAAACAAATGTATTTGTAGTCACTCCTTACTGGAGAGAATAACTGCTTCTTTATACTAATTTTATTGTTTTCTGATGATAATTATAAAGCAAACAATAGTTTCAAGACATAGCACACTACAGACAACCAGATTGTTCTCTGCCAGTTAGCACTTGTACTTCATCATGGAATGGAATACAGATATAACCCTTTGCTGTTTTTAGAAATCCAAGGAAACCATCCCCAAATCCAGTGGAATTAAAAAAAAAAAATCTTTGTGATGCTTTTCAAATAGAAAGATAAGCTTGTTACTGAAGGCTAAGTCACAGAAAATACTTATTAGAGATTCACCTCCTCTAACACTTCCTTGCAAAGAACAGAGCACCCAGAAACAGAATGTATCAGACATTAAACTGCTGCTCCAGATGATCTCCACCAAGGGCCAAGATTCCCTCTATTTTATTTCTAATCTATGTAATGGGATTCTTCACGTAAATCCTGCAACTAGCAGCAACTAATTAGGTCAAATTAACAGGACATATGTTACTGGATCTATTTTGAGTTTAAATCCTCAAGATGGAGCTACCCTCCTCTTTAAGGTAACTACTGGGTGTTAAAAGTAAAAAGACAACCTCATGTTGTGGTGTGTTTACTATTCCTTTAGTCGGAGCCTTGCTCAACATTAAGACAGATTTCCGGTGGACTTCAAAGCTATATTTATTTCCTTATCACCTGTGCTCCCCCTTCATCCTAAACAATTTGCATAAGCCTGCATAATGCTACTTAGCTTATGCTGCACTGCTACTATATATAGATGAACTGGAAATTCAGCTTAGCAAAGCAACTTAATTATTTTCTTGTTCCCTTCTTTCTTCCTGCCTACACACTGTGCATGTGTTTTTGTGCGTGAAGGTGTGAAAGAGAGATCATGTACTCAAAAGGAATTTTAAGTGCTAAGTGTTTTTGTTCTTGTTAATTATTGGGTGAAAAAAAAAATTTCTAAACTGATGAAAACATAGGACCCAAAAGAACAATCCCAAATATCTAAGGGATTCTAGTATATTTGTGTTTACCTGTGTGTGTGTGCATGCAAGTGGATGTGTTTGTAAATGAGAAGCAGGATTTTTTTCTTTTTTTTTGTTTGAAAAAAAAGGAAAAAAAAGTATTTCACATTTTCCTTGTGACACATGTTGAGAGTTACATAGTCAAGTCAGGTGTTGATATTATTAATAGTGCATCTCATACATTACACACAGTCTTCTTTTGGTTTTCTGTGTTATTATTTGCTTAACAATCTGTTTGCTTTCAAGTTTGTATTTGCAAATTAGGTTATTTCTTTAAAAACCTAGAGGTGAAATTAAAAAGCTCATTGAATATGGAATATCTCTGGTTGGATACAACTCATAAAGAAATAAAAACAATATTTATATTTTAGTTAAAAGGAGACATTTTTCTCACAACTTTTCTTTTGCAAAAATCGTAAAAAATATAGCAGTTTAAATATAGATCTGCTTTCCTAAAAAAATTAATTTTATATTTAATGAAGCTAATTTTGTAGCACCTTAGCAGTTAATTCCTGAGAAAGCTTCCTCTCCTCAGCTCTGATAGCACTTTAAAGCAGAGAGAGGCATTGCTCTAAGGAAAGCTTACCAGTGTTTTTAACTCTAGACACAGTACTACAAGCCTGACTACATTCATTATAGATTGGGTCTTATCCTGTTGTCTGAAATACATCTCACTTCTCTAAACAAGGTTAAATGCTATTTTTCTTCCCCTAATCCTGTTTAGCAAGTTAATGGGTAGTCTGGACAGTTTAAGTATTCCAGTTAAGTGGGAGAAAGGTCACTGCAAGATTACTTAAAAGGTATCAGGGGATGCTAAAGGGTAAATGCAGTTTTCCAAAGGATTTCCTATAAGGTTTCCAAAGGATTTTAGGGAAAGTAATCAATACTAATATTAAAATAAAATATCTCTAGGAATTTCCAACTACCATTGCAGTCATAAAACTTGTCTTTAATTTTGCCAAGTACATTTTACAGTTTTTTCCCAGCACTGACATACACTCTTGGCCTCACACCAAATTTACTGAAGCTGAAAGCTGATGGGAAACTTCAGCTTCCTTTAGCCCGGGGTGCTGCTCCTCAGTGCCCAGTGATGAATGGCCTCAAGGTGGCCAGCTCTGCTCATTGCACTGCCTAAGAAAAATTTCCCTGGCTTCAGTGGTAACTTATCCTGCAAGGTTGAATCCAGAGGTTAAGGAATCTGACTGGATATTTTCCATCAACTCCATGGGAAAAAAAAACTCTATATGATTTTATGCCTAGCTTGTAAGTTTTGGGTCTTTGCATTCAAGGTATATTTTGTGACTGATGGAGCTCTTCAGTGAGATTTGCCCCTGCAGTTAGCAAGGTGCTTGCAGAGGTCTGTGTGTCCAAAGACTGATTGGGCAAGGAAACCTAGAAGAGAAATGCCCTATTGACTAAGCACAACTCTCAACTGCAGATTCTGTTTTTTATTTTCTTCAAGAGCACCAGGGGAATTTTTCCAAGTAACCGATGGGGAGAAGTAGCAGCAATGATCCAAAAAGTGATGATAGCACTTTCTGAGGATGTAGATAAGTACCATCCCTGACAGTACAGAGATTTCATGCACCATCTCACAAACAGTATATGCTGGGGACTCCCCTGCTGGAAAGGAGCTTGGCAGTAATGGACCTGGGAGTCCCGTTGGACACCAAGTTTTCCATAAGCCAGTGATATGGCTTTATGGCAAAGGTGACCAACAGTATCCTGGGAGGTACTGGAAAAACTTCTGTCAGCAGTTCAAGGGAGGTGATTCTTTCCCTCTTCTCAGCACTGGTGAGGTCTCATCTGGACACCTGTGTCCAGTTCTGGGCTCCACAGTACAAGAGAGACATGGATCTATTGAAGAGAGTCCAGTGAAGTGCAACACAGATGGTTAAGGGACTGTGAGGAAAGGCTGAGAGACCTGGGACTGTTCAGCCTTGAGAAGAGATGGCTCCAGGGGTATCTTATCAATGTCTATAATTACCTGAAGGGAGGTACAAAGAAGAAGGAGCCAGATTCTTTCCAGTGGTGCCCACTGAGAGGACTAGAGTCAATGGATAGAAAGTAAAACACATCAGGTTCCCTCTGAACATCAGGAAACACTTTTGTTACTGTGACTGACCACTGGCACATATTGCCCAGGGAGATAGTGACATCTCTGTCCTAGGAGATACTCAAAAGCCACATGGACATAGTCCTGGATAACTGGCTCTAGGTGGCCCTCCCTGGCAAGCAGGTTGGACTACATGATCTCCAGAATTCCCTTCCAATCCCAACCTTCTGTGATGCTGCCATTCTGTGACACGTGTGGAGAAGGGACTGTTAAGCACTCTGGTGCATTGGCCCATTCCAAGTTCTAGGCTATTTGTATGTGCAAGAGGTGTCTCCTACATTTTCTACACTATATTAAAAAGAAAAACTAAAATAAGTCAGTCTGTAAAAGAAAAAAGCAGACTTGGCAATGCACATTCTGCCCTAAAAAACATAACTAATGATTGCAAAATACAGAAGTACAGCTGCATTTTCTAATGCACCTGATCCTGCAGGGTTATCTGTATTACAAGCTTCTCATGAGATTAAAGAACAATTAAAGGACCAATTACTTTAAAGGTGCTAGTCATTCATATTCATAGCTTCAGTGAAGAAAAGTCCTTGACTCTGTCAAAACTAGTTTCCTCAGAACTGGTAGTTCTGAGAAAACAGGTGAAAACCTCTGGTCCCTAGAAAATATACCAAAAGAAACGAGGTATGGAAATATTATTTTAGCACTCCAAGGTCACACATCAGTTCAATAGAAGATTTAAGAACTATTACTTGTGTTTAGGTTAACTTGGATGTCAAATCACTCACAGGATCTGACCTAGTGTGTGGAAATTTGTGTTCATGAACAAAGAAATAATCAAACTGAGAACTATCAAGCTAACCTTCACCAATTCTGAAATATTCTGCCTGGAAATTATTCCATAGCCTAGCTTTCAAAAGTTTTAATGTGTAATGACCTGATTTTGTAGGCTTTGCATTTTACAGAGAAAATTACTTATTTCTCTTTTAAATATATTGTGATATATGGCACTTGTAGATTTTCAGTATTTCTTCTCCCCCCATTTTTATTCAACCCTGTGATTAAACTAATAGAATAATCAAAAGAAATCAAATGAAAACAACATTTTATATATTCCCTCAGAATATCTGAACAGCATTTGTTTTGTTTTAGTAGCATCCTTTTTTAACTGTGTTTCTATGATTTCAGTGAAATTTTTCAGACACTCCTTTATGTTTAATATTTCTTTTCACCTTTTATAATATTTCAGTTATACACAGTAGATTAAATGTCCTTCTAAAATTTCACATTTTGAAATGGATTGATGTGGCTTTTGAACAGATTTGGAAAACCTATTTACCACCAAGGAGAACTTTTTTTTAACCTGAGGAGTTTTATGCATATATCTAGTTTTATGCATTATACTAGTAATGAGTACAAGCTATTATGCCTGTCATAATACAAAACAGATCAGCTGGTGTTATTTTCATAAATATTTAAAAGCTAGCACACCTACAGTGTAGGCTAGGAGTATTATAGTAGAGTCACTAAAAAAGGCAAAATCTATGTGATTTTCATCTAAATAAACTTTGTTAAAATAGAAGTGGACATGAGACACTTGGGTTTTATTTTGAGTTAGCAAGCTAAATTCAGATTTAAAGATCATTAGAATAAAAACTTGCTACTTTTTTTTTCTCTGCCTTTTAAACAAAATTTAACTAGATCACCTTAGTCACTTGCAGTTTGGAACAAGTTCTTCTGATAAAGTGTAGACACAATTTATGTGAGGATTCATGCATACTACATATCCCAGGAGACTGCAATCAAGATGTATTCTTGGACATGGCTTTGATCAACAACCTGATCTAGCTGAGTATGTCCCTGATGATGGCAGGGGGTTAGATTATCTTTTTGTCTGTTCCAACACAAACTATTTTATGGTTTCTTTGTTTTATGTTCCAGCAGATGATTCTAATAACTACATACAATATCAAACTTGGTCTTCTGTATCCAAAGGTGAGGACAACAGGCATAATTGGGACTCTGAATCATGGCAGAACTGAGTGGAGGAACATGTAAAGCATATTTAGAAATGAGTAGATTGCTTCAAAACCACTTCCTTTTCTATTTTCCTTTGCTCTTCCAGTTTTCTTGTGTTTACAAAGTTCATGTGGTTAGATTAATCATAAAATTTAATTTTACCTGAGTCAAGGAAAAAAAGGACTTGTAGAGCCATTAGGTTGCCTTTTTAGATGTATCCATTTATTGCTCACTTAACTCCATAGCCTAGAAGAAAAAAACAAATTTTGTTCACAAAGATGTAACATATCAACAAGGGGAACAAAGCCCTTTTTCTGCCTTCTGCTTTGGTATCATTGCTTTCTCCCATAAGAAACTAGAATAGTCTGTTGGGAGCTTTTGCCAGAGGAACAACCTTATGTATATTTAATGGGGTTGCTAAATGGTATTGAGCTTATCATTTGTGAATCACCGGAGCTTGCATCTGTTTCTTGTAGCTGCGTTTGGGACCAAAAGTGTTATTTTAATGGCCCAATAAACTCCCACGTGGCTGTTTTGTTGCTTACACTAATCTATTTGTAGGTCCATTTGTAGATTTTTTTAAGGGGTGTAAAAGCATATATTCTTTTCCACAATCCACCTTAAGACACTGCCACTGTCACCCACATCAAATACACAAAGGACTCATAAAAGTAAGCAACTAGCTCAAAGTGGTGAAATGGTGGATTTCCTTTAGTCCTCAGCATCTACATCCAGCAATAATGAAATGTAAAGGATAATAAAATGTCATAGCTTCCTAAGAATGATGTGAAGTCTGAAATCTCGGAAAAATAATTTTTATTTTTTTAGTCTTGGCAAAAAATCACATAGAATGTTGTTTGCTCACACAAAAATGTTAACATTAAACTATGGCATTTTTGCAGATATTACTCTTTGGGATTAATTACTTCTACTTTAATAATTCCAAAATTAATACTATAGAATTATAAAAGGGTTTGGGTTGGAAGAGACCTTTAAAGGTCATCTCGTCCAATGCTCCCTCTGCAGTGCACAGGGATATCTTCTAGGTCAGGCTGCGGACAGCCCCACCCAACCTGAAAGTTTCAAGGAGTGGGATATCTACCAACTCCCAGTGAAACCTGTTCCTGTGTTTCACCACTGTCATTGTAAAAATATGTCACCATAAGCACGTTTATGCAATCTCCTTTAAAATCCCAAATTTAATCTTATTGTCAGTATATTTAACCACACATTTTCACCTCCTGTACTTCCTCCTGGTAACAAGTAGCATCCTGGAAGACTGCTCATAACTAACATTGTGAAGCCATCCAGTTTTGATTTATCAGAAGTAAAAATTGGTGAAATAGCTGTATCACCATTGAAGGAGATACTGACTGAGTTAGTAGTTACATATATCTTTCCTGCTTATTGCACAGGGTAAGGTTACATCTCATCTAAAAGCACTACTTTTAAACTAACTAATGGCCCATAAACATAAAGAAACAAGTATGGCAATGTATGTAGCACTGACACTGCACTTAGTACTTAAGCAGTACAGTGGGTCCTCAAGGCAAAGATTTTCAAGGATACATAAGAAAAATTGAATAATAGGATTTTTGAAAGTGGTCTGATTTAACCTCTTTCTGTTCCTGCTCAGCCCTCACCAAGACTAACCTTTCCCTCCAGCAAAGATTTATTTGCAATATATGCTAAAATTGCTTATCTCTTCTACTTTAACCCTCATCTATTTACTTTCTTCTATTTCCAGTTTATCAGTACTACTTTGAGAAAGGTTCTTCTATGTTGACACAACTGGTAGACATCTAAAAGCCTTATTTGAGATCAACATTTGAGTAGCTTTTGAACTGAGAGACTGCTGGTATTATTGCCATAACCACATGGACAGAAATAGTTGTGCTAACACCCAAGTCAGAAAAGAAGGTACCGAATTTTTCCTTTTCAAATGCACATAAATCCCTATCTCTGAGATTTATGTCTGTTGTTCTGTCATTTTGATACAGAAAAATGTATTTGCGAAGTTTTACGTATCTTTAGAGAGAAAGGTCCTCATCCTTTGACCAACTAGTGGCTTGCTAAGAAATTATCAAAAAACTTCTCAGTATTTGTAATACTAAGCAAACCAGCAACCAACACAGCCTAAAATACAATATTCATTGTCATGAATACCCAAAATGTTTGGCCATATGAGTTAAAGAAGAAAACAAGCTAAACCTGTGATGAAGGAATGTGAGTCTCCCAGCTACTAAAGCAAAACATTACTGCATATTATCTGGGGCACCTGTGTTTCAGAAAGGTATTTCTTTTCAGGAAAAAATGTAATAGATGGAAATTAGCAGATATAAATCACAATGAGGTGCATTGAGTTTTCCCTGGGTTTGAGGGGGTGGTTGCTGAGCGAGGCCATAGTGATATCAACTTTACTTTCCTTTGAAATATTTTGAACTACAAAATAATAGGCTATAAAGGAGAAAACCCAAAGACAAAAATCATCAATATGCTGCTTGTGTTATAGCTGGTAAAACAATGCTCCAGAGCCTAATGGCAGCAGACAAGGTCTATAAATCTTGTCATATATAATGAAAAGCAGAAATATAGAGATGTGAGCAAGTGGTTAGAGTAAACTTAGGTCATACATACTTCACTGCACTTTAAATAATTTAAATAACTATCTAAATGTTCCAACACTATCTCCTCCTTGAGTTGCCCCTTATCAGTTTGCAACAGCTAATAAGTGTCTAAAGGAATATTCTGTTAAACCATTGATTTTGTTAAAAAATAAACAGGTAAGAAAAGGGATTCAAATAATCTGCCTTCTGTTTTTCCCATGTCTATTCTGTTTAGAGTCAAGCACTGATGGTAAAATCAATGAAAACCATGGGCTAGAATTACTAAATAAGTGTGAGATTTGCCATAAACACACTGCATTAAATCTTCCACTCAACTCTGGTTTCACTGTGGTCAATTGCTATGTGAATGAGGAAGGACTTAGAGAATATGGTCTTTTTCATGTACTGAGGAAACAGAACTACAGGGAACTAAAACTAATGCATCATTTTTTAAAGATACTGTCAATATCATTACTTTGCTCTCTGTTCTGAATTTCTGATGGTATATTACAATTGGAGTGATTTGCACTTTATTCCTTAGAAACTCAGCTTAAGAAGACAGGAACAAACTGAATATCTATCATGCTTTTAAGAATCCAGTGTTCTGAAAGGTAAACAAATCTCCTTATGTGTAGAAACTAAAACACTGGGAAGAGCAATGGCTTTCCCAACAGCAGCTCTAAAGTTGTGGAAAATTTATGAATAAAAAAAATCTTAGAATAATCTCTATCAAGTCACCTTACACGGGGAAAACATTTATTTATTTTATACCAAAGAAGTAATTTACTTCAATTTAAATTTTGGATATAGGGAGATGATTTTTAAAATTCATCTGTGACTTCGCAGGTAGTGGTGCGCCACCGCTTGATCTTTCTCTTCATTCCCTCAGTATAAAAACTCTGCATTTTTAGGCTGCCACAACAACCACTCAGCCCATTATCTCAGCTTGCATATTTAGTTCAATGTCACCTTCCTGGTTTCTAAAAATGTTTCCTGTTTCTATTAATTCATATGCATCCATACATTTACAAGAAGCAATGATCTAGAAACTATGTTTTTAGGTAGGGCAATACAGAGAAAGGCGTATAGATCTGTGCTGGGGTGGATCCCAGACAAAAATAATGTACAACAGGATTTATGCCACTTTTACTGTGTGCTTTCATAAATGTATTACAAGTCATTCAGTGAAAGGAAGGAAAAATTAGAGCTCATTAATCTTTGGACACTTTTTTGATATAATGACAATTCTTAAAATGCGCTCACTAACATTTATTACCAGCAATAAAGAGATGGTTTTGTTTCATTTTTGTATGTGCATATATTACATTACAATTATCAGAGATGTGTCCATTCCTATTAAGCTCACACAAAAAACTTCAGATAACAAAGCAGCCTCTCTTTAAAACAGAAGTTTTTTTGGCAGAGATCCCATTATGCTATTATTTTATCTATAATTAGATGTATCATATTATTAAGAGTTGACATATTATTTTGTATGTCTGTACTGTTTTTTATGAATTTATCAGAATATAAAATATTGACAGTTTTCACATATATGTCTGCTGGCAAAGACAACAGAGATCCACATTTATTCCTCTCTAAAGCTTCCTTTCTCCTCTAATTATGATGTTTTTTTAAGATCAGTACTGTTCAGCAATCCCCAAGCATGCCTTTTCTTCCATGTTCCTTTCATTCCCCCTACTACACTCATTGGTTGGTGCATCGAAGAATGAAGCCTTCTTTCCTCTTGTCACATCTAGTTACTTTTGGCAGTGCTTTAAAGGTTTGTCAGCTCAGAATACAGCAACTGGAATTTTGTGCTGGTCTTGCTGAAGACAAGGAGACTTTAGCCCCTTGCCAACATGACATTTTGCACCCATGGCTTGCTTTGAGACAATCTGAAAAGTAGACACCCTGTAATCTATTGCCTGCCCCTATGATATTGACCAATTCCTTTCCACCAATAAGGGGCAAATATGAGTAGATATAAGTGAAAAAATAAGTTTACTGACAAGCAAAAGAGAAACAGCTGAACAAAGAAGTAAACAACTACTAGGAAAATTGCCAGTTGCACAAACCTCACAGGAACAGAGAGACCTGGAATGGTGTCATAATCCCTTCCCCACACATGATGGTGCTCTGCTGCCCAGAGCATGGCTTGAAAGACCAAGGGGAAGATGGAGTATGCCTTTTTCCCCCCTGTGCCTATCTCACTGGCAGCTGGAGCTCTGACTGGTATTGTCCAGTGGAGGGGCTAGAATTTACAGCAGAAGACAATGGAAGCAGTTGGCTGGAGTGTCTCAGGGTCAGTGCTTTTCATGTTTTGTCCAGGCCTTGTTTGAGGAATGGAAAGACTCGGGCTGGAGCAGGGCCACCCCATCCTCCCTAATGTGGCACTCCTTGAGGGCAGGCACTGCAGAATTCACCCCAAAGTGGTCCAAAACACAAGGAAGGAACAAAAGAGAAGGGAAAAAACCTGAGGTGGAGTCTCTCCCTTGAGCAAAGACCACCAGGCAAGACTGAGGGTTCAGTTCTGGTGCTCCAATCTTTTAAAGGGACTGTGGTAATCCCTCACCTACACCAAGATCCCAGTTCTGTTTTCCATCTACAAGTGTCCTAAAGAGACAGTAACAATTTTGGGCATATATAGCTGGAATAAAATAACATTTTGGATTACCCACATCAACCCACAATCTTCTTAGAAACCTCCCTTGAAATGCTAGGGCTAAACCAGAAAAAAAGGACTTAATTGGCTGATATGATTACATGTAGTAAACTGGGCAAATGGGACTTCATTAAACCTGAATCTCAAATGTGTTAAATCCAAGTGTGTCTGACAAAGAAGTAACATTACAATCAGAAGCAAGCTTTGTTGCCAGAAGAAAATCAATACACTAACTTGCCCACATTACTGAAAGTAAATTCCTAAGCTGCATTTCACAGGGTTACAGCATATACAGAAAAAATTACTATTCAATGGCCATTTTGACTCACTAACATTACTATATTTGTACTGGCTGGCACATACCCACATTAAAAATCTGGCACATAATTCTAAAGTGAATCCATAAAAGGAAATCTCATTCAGAATGTTATGATCTCTATAATTTTAATAGTTTATCTTGAAAATGGACCTTTAAAGTTAGTCTGTGATATCAGGAAAGAGCCAAATTAGCATAGTCCAAATTTGGATGTCGAAACTGCAATTTTTGTTTCTCTCTTCATTTTCACTAATGAAAAATGCAGTTCTTAAACCTTAAAAATGTTCCCATTTTTCCAGACCAATCTTATTGGAGCAGTGACACACATCTTTTTCCATATCTGACTGAAGAAACAACAGAAAATTCAGCAAAGGGTTCAATTAATTGACTACTAACATAGCTATAAGTGTTGATGGTGTCCCTAATGAGATGGAGCTACAGCAACTCATCTGATGATGCCAAGTTGAGACCAATAAAATATCCTGTAGTTCATCTCTGAAAAAGATGATGGGAAAATCACAAGGTAACAAGGTAAAAATTGAATTTTCTGATGGCAACTGATGTTTTCCTTCTACAGAAGATTCATAGTGCTTCCTTTTCTTTCAGCCTCATTCCAGCTGAAGAACAGTTCATTCCCTATGCCTTGAAGTGGTAAGACATATGAAATTCCTTTGGGAAATTCCATGACTTTGAGAGACAGTACAGTTTGCATAAACAAAAAAGAGTGGCAGTTGCAATTGCACCACTGATTTTCTCTTTATCCTTATGAAGTTAAAATTCTTCTGTGTTCAGAGTATGGATAATTTCTCAGGTGGGCTGTACCCAAAGCCTTATCTACAGACTGTGCCTTTGCTGTTCTCTTCTTGTATACACACAGCTGTAAATTTACAGCTGTAAATACAAGGGGTCTGTGGACAGCCTAGCTGGGGGTGTTTGTAGACAAGTAAGGACAAAGTTTTCTCAGGTTACAGGGTTGCTACTATAAATCTTGGGAAAGAATTACTACAAAGCAATTCAAGCTCCGGCGTCCACATGTTGGAACCAGGCTGAGTAACCAAAGGTGAGAAAGTTTTCTGGTCATGGAGATGAAGCCTCCAAAAAGTTTCTTCCTTATATTACTTACTTACTTCTAGATTTCCAGAGCTTTCCTACTTGCTCCAATATCTCTTGACTAAAATGTTTCTTTAATTTTTCTCAAACTACTCCTTTAATATCTTTTTCTCTCTAATACCTCCATTTTTATTGCTGTTTGTTCTTGATTATGATCCAAGGACAGAAATCAGTTAGAATACTTCTCATCAATATTATTAGAAGGTCTTTTGTAAATGTCCCCATTTGTTTGCAATTTTATTTTTTTCTGGACATAAGGCTACATGCTTGCCTCCTTTCTAAGGACATAAAAAACTTGCCTCTTGTTGGCTAATAGAACAGATGTCATTTTCCCAAACATTGATTAGCAGCAGTCATTGCATTCTGCATAATCAAAGGCACTGTGAAATTTCTTTGACCTTGGGTTTTATTCTTCATAGCACGGGTGCAATTTAGGGGGGTTTGTATTGGGAGTTGTTTCCCTGGAAAAGAGCTGTATATGTCTGATTTTGACTTGCCCTGGAGCATCATAACTTTGTGTTTTCTGTTGAGTACAGCATGATGGCTTGCAACATCAAGGCTACAGATCTTGTTTTCACTAACATAGTGGAGAGATGAACCTAGACTGAAATGGTATCTGTAACAAATGGCATGCTGTATCAACCATATAGCTAGCATTTCAGTTGGACACAACTGAAATCAACATAAAAAGAACTTAGTCCAATGTCTACTACAGTCAGAAGTGTCAGAGTGGAAGCCATAGTAACTATTTAACTCAATCACAGACACTGTTAGGAGTCATAGAATGGCTTAAGAAACCTTAAAGATCATCTAGTGACCATCTAGATCATCCAGCCCCCCTGCCTTGGGCAGCATACCAGTTCAAAAGCAAACCAGCGAGAGATTTGAAGTCAGAAATACAATTTAATAGGAAAATTAAAATAAAGGCAGAAAACACTGACTTAAACTGACAGAGTCAGGACACAACCTGATGCCCTGTTGGTCAGGGAGATGGTAGCAGTCTGATTAAATGGTGGCTGCAGCCCTGTTGGAGTGACAGACGTGGTTCTGTTGAAGAGGTGATCCTATAGAAGGGTCTGGTCTCCCTCTGAAGGTCCCGTGGTGATTATGTAGCTCTTGTCCTCTGGGAATTCAGTAGAAAAGGCTTCCCATGGTGTTCCAAAACTCAGATTATATCCAGGTATGAATGCTTTGTTCTTCCCCCTGGGCAGAGCGCTTAACAATGGGATGATGTAATTTTATCAGTCATGCAGTGAGACTTGATGGCCCACTAGCAGAAGACATCCCCCAGAGGGAATTATCAGGGATGAGTCATGGAAGAGATAAAGAACACCACCCCACCTGTTTTTAGCAGTTTATGAAGATCATACTAGAATACATTCTTTTGGTTACGTCTTGCACTGTAACCTAAGACAGGCAGGGACACCTTTCATTAAACCAGGTTTGTCAGAGCCCCATCCAATGTGGCCTCAAACGGTTCCAGGGATGGGACACGGATAATTTCTCTTGGCAACTTGTTGCAGTGCTCCACCAAACCCACCAAGGAAGAATTTCCTCCTAACATCTAATCTAAACCACTCTCAGGCCATTCTTCCTTGTCCTGTCACTACATGCTCTTACAGTCTCTCTCCATCTTTCTTGCAGGCTCCTTCAGGTATTGGAAGGTCCTAATTAGGTCAATCCAAAGCTTTCTCCAGACTGACCAATCTCAATTCTCTCAGCCTTTCCTCAGGAGAGATGATTGCTCTCTCTATTCATCCTGGTGCTCCTCCTCTGGACTTGCTCCAACAGGTTGATGTCTTTCCTGTGCTGGGGGTGCCAGGCCTGTATGCAGCACTGCAGGTTGGCTCTCACCAGACTGGAGGGGGTGAATCACCTCCCTCACCCTGTGCCCATGCTGCTTTTGATGCACCTCAGGATATGTGTGGCTTTCTGGGTTGCAAGTGTATTTTGCCAGTTCATATTCAGTATTTCATCCACCAGCACCCCCCAGCAGGGCTGCTCTTGATCTGCTCATCCCCTAGCCCTGATAGCTGGGGTTGCCCCAATCCAGATGCAAATCTTGCACTTGGTCTTGTTAAACCTCATGAGATTCCCAGGGGCCCACTTCTCAAACTTGTCCACTTGTAACTTGTTACTTCTCTCTGCATGGCACTGCATCCTTTAGGTGTGACACCTCACTACTCAGCTTGGTGGCATCTTCTAACTTGCTCAAGAACACTAGATGCCTTTCATCTTTCATCATTGATGATCTTCATCATCAGTAAAGATACTAAATAACACTGGTCCCAATACAGGCCTGTTGTGGTTTGACACTGACCAAAAGCCAGGCACTCACTAAAGTCACTCACTCACCCTCCCCTGCCACAGCTGGGCAGAGGAAATAGATTAATAAAGGGTTCATGAGTTGAGATAAGGACTGGGAAAAAAACACCAGGGGCAAAACAGGCTCAACCTAAAGGTACAAATTGAGTTTATTACTAACAAAATCAGAGGAGGATACTGAGATATAAAATAAGTCCTTAAAAATACCTACTCTGCCTCCAACCCCCCTCCTCTCCTTCCCCCCAACAGCACAGGGAGACAGGGCATGGGGGTTTTGGTCATCTTATCACCTGAGATTTTCTTCTGTTGCTCAGAGAGAAGAGTCCTTCCCCTGTGAGACTGTGGAGCCCCTTTCCATGGGAGAGAGTTCTCAGTGAACTTCTCCAGTGTGGGTCCACTCTCACAAGCAGCAGTCCTCCCAAAAATGCTACAACATGAGTTCCTCCCATAGGCACACAGTTCACCCAAAACTGCTGCAGTGTGGGTCATGCTTCCACAGGATGCAGTCCTCCAAGGACAGGCTGCTCCAGCCTGGAAGCAGGGACCCCCTGTCTCCCTCCACCGGGTCTCCCACTGGATCACAGCCTCCTCCAGGCATCCACCTGCTCCAGCATGAGCACCTCCCCCATGGGCTGTGGGTGGATCTCTGCATCCCCCGTGGATCCCCATGGGCTGCAGGGGCACAGCTGCTGCACCATGGTCATCACCATGGCCTGCAGGGGAATCTCAGCTCTGGTGCCTGGAGCAGCTCCTGCCCCTCCTTCTCCACTGACCTTGGTGTCTCCATGGTGTTTCTCTCAGATATTCTCACCTCCTCCTCTTCTCTGACTAGAAAAAACGTTGTGTACTTTGGTTTGATTTTCTTCTTAAACATGTTATCACAGAGGTTGTTACCAGCCTCTCTAGGCTTGGTGAACAGCATTTCCATCTTCAGACCCATCAGAGATTGGCTCTGCTTGACATGGTGGAAGCTTCCAGCAGCTTCTCACAGAATCCACCTCTGTGGCCCCCCTGCTACCAAAACCCAGGCTGTACAAATCACAAGGCCCTAGAGGGACACCATTTGTCACTGATGCCCATTGAGACTCTGACCACTAACCTCTGGATGTGTCCATCCAAAAAGTTTCTTATCCATCTAACAGTCTACTCATCAAATCTCTCTCTCCAATTCAGAGAGACGGACTCCGTGGGGGACTGTGTCAAAGGTTTTACAGAAGTCCAGAGAAATGATACCTGTAACCTTTTGTCCTGGGTACAGAGAAATGGAGTGTTCAGCGATGTTTATATCATTCCATTTTACATCACAGCCATAGGAGTGGTTTCAGCAGGGAGAACACCATGTCCACAAACAGAAGTGGGGCCATTTTTTCTGGGAAGTGAAGGGATCTGTGGACATGGCAACCCATGTGTAGCCATCGTTGTTCCCATCCCTCTGAGATGTTTTTTGCAGGACAAGGGGCTGAGAAGAGGCAGTGGAGCTGCTGCTGGGGTGTGGTGCTTAAGCTCTGAGAGGCAGCCAAGACCAATGGGGCTGGGGTCAAAATTTTACAGTCGCCAGTCAGACCACTTCCCCACATCCCAGTGGGACAAGGACATGGAGCAACAGTGCCAAAACTAACCACCTGAGCCAAAAACAGTCCATCAGGGTGGCACTGAATTCCACAGGTAGAGACACCCCCATCACCACCATCACCATTGCTGCCACAGAGGGAGCAGGAAAACCAGCACCACAGGTAAGCAGCTGCTCCAGGCAATGCCAGCACCCCCCATCTGCCATCAGAATCATCCCATAAGCTCCTGCCATCCCATTTTTGCTATGGGGAGAGCCACATGGGCTGTCCAGGGATGGCAGCTGTCTTGTATTTTTGTTCCAAGGGGACAATAGGATAACTTGCTTGTTATCATTCCCTCTTTCTTACATTTAGATTGCTGTGTTTATTGCTGATTTATTTCAATTTTTTAGTAAAATTGTGGCTCCAACTTTTTTTAATCTTTCATAATTTTATTTTTGTTCTTTTCTTTTTCCCTCCACTGCTGTAAGAGAGGGAAGGAGGGAGGGATTCATGCCTAACCTTTGCCTTTTGCTCACTGTAAAACCATCGCAGTCTTCCCTTGTCTACTGATGTAGTCACTCCATCATAGATGGCCACTAGTTTGGTCAGGCAGGACTTGCCCATGGTGAAGTTGTGCTGTCTGTCCTCTATCTCTTCTTTGTTTTCCATGTCCCTTAGCATGGCTTCTAGGAAGATCTCTTCCATCGTGTTTCCAGGCACAGAGGTGAGGCTGACAGGCCAGTAGTTCCCAGGGTTTGTTACACTGTATTAGAAATGGTGAGAAACACGACATGACTCTCTTAGCTGCATTGTCCAAGAGAGAAAAGTTTATTATCCTAGTTCTTCTTTTGTAGACAGGTTTGAGAAGGTCTGAGAGGTAAAACTCTCATTGGTCATTAAAGCAACACATCACCATCATTGGATAAGTGGAACACCACCCCTTGACTGCTTCTTGAAAGCAAAAAACAAAGATCCTAAACAACACCTGCAAAGATTGTTGTCCTTTACCAAGGACTGTTTGGATTCTTTCTCATGCTTTCTCAGGCCAGAGTGAGAAGCTTGTGTGAATTAGTTTCACACAGGCTGTGTTCCCTGCTTGATTTTTGCATTTAGCATCCAAGGGTTGTCCTTTCTACCGGTTTAAAGATGGGTACAATGTTTCCCCTTTTTCCATTCGCTTGGGACTTCACCTGACTGCCATGACTTTTCAAATATCATAGAGAGTGGCTTGGCAACTGCATCAGCCAATTCCCTCAGGACTCTGGGATGCATCTCATCAACTCTGGGCTGCATCTCGTTGTCAAGAGTACATAATTCTCATAAGAGTAGGCATCATCAAGAGTATGCATTTGAGAATATTGGAAACACTGAGGAAGCAGATTTGTCAGCAGCCAGAGATCTTTTTTCCTGAAAGAGTTCAGCTTGGTTACACTCTGTTTAAGCATCAAAAACACTCTGTTCACACTTGACATGCTTAGAATGAGTTTAGTAGACTTATGATCCTTATGGCAAGGGTGGCATTTTTCCTTTTGAAAAAAAAATTGACTTTGAAAATAAATCAAAGTACTAGGAAAGGTTTTAATCTAATTTCCTAGTCAAGATACCATATCATCCTTATTTCTTTAGATGCATGCTACTTAATATAAAAGTCTATCACAGAGAAAATGTGAAGCGATGTTTCTGAGTATGAGAAATGTTTTGTCTTATGACGAGGGCCATGAAAACAGCAATATACATCACTGAGACCTAGTGAAAAGTGATTCATGTGACAGAACAGGAAATCCCAGTCTTTCTCATTATTGCCTTTGGAGAGTTAGAAAAAAAAATGAGAAAGTATGAAGTAAGGAAAGTATTTCACTTAGACATTAACGGTGGTGAAAAGAACAGTTACCCAAAATCAGCAGAGTAAAGCCCGAGTATAAGGATGATTCAAAGTGAAAGTGTGATTAGGACAAGGTGTCAAAATACTGAAAGCCTGGCTCTCAGTTTGGGAAAGGAGCAAAAGAAGTAGAAGGAAAGGTCTGAGGAAGTTTAGCCCTGAGGCTTCCTTTTAGGTATAGGCTGTTAAAAACTGTGAGATGATTTGCTAGTCATGCAGAAGCTGCACAGAAGCTGTAGATGTCGACCAGAATAAAAACCCAGATAGCTTCTGTATTGCTGAAATTTTCCTTAAGAACTGTCCCTTATTGGAAAAGTTTCCCTTTCCATCAATTCTCCATCTTCAAAAGCAAACTCTCCGCTGCACCTCAGCTGACTCCCCAGTATTCCGATTCCTTCTTTAGTGCTCTAAATTTGGAATAGCTTCATATAATTTTACTCAGTTTAGAGTTGAACCTGATGTAGCCCAACACACAAAATCATCAAGCAAAATTCAGCTTCTCTACATCCCACCCATTCCCCCAGGAGACAATTCCTGCATCCTTGTATTCACGGTATATTTCAGTAGAAGGAAAAAACCAACAAGTCTAGTTCATTGACATCACTAATCTACTGTGACAGCACAAGCCAAGCAGACATTGGCAATATCTAGTCACTCAGAAAACATTGAAAAAAAAGGTTATGGAGAGAGGAAGAGAATTTAAGAAGGGAAATTCTGTCTAACATACAAGTACTTCTCCTCCCTTTTTTGCACAGCACAGTCAAAAGAGTTAACATATGACTAAAATATGTTTTCTTTTGAATAATAAATACCTTTCTCTCAGCTTCTGGCCTGGAAAACTGGGTTCATTATATGCAAAGCATCTTTCCAGTGACTAGCACCTGCATAATGCATTCCAGCATGTCTGCTTGGTGCAGGGATGACTGTCACTAGTGACTCACATGAAGAAATCTACTGGGACCCTGCCAACACTAATACATTAACCACTGATCAGCAGCAGCATTTCACAGGCTGGTTACATTTGGGTTTTACAGAGCAGTATTGTCTGCTAATAAAATATACTTAGGAGCCATATGAAAACACAGCTTATGGAGAATTCCAAGAAACAGTGGACCAAATGCTGCCTTTTTCTCTCTGATTCATCTGCTTTAAGGCTGAAATAAGAAAAAAGTAGGTATAAACTTGGTTTTCCTAACTACATTTGATTAACAGAAGAAAGTTCCCTGAAGAGCAGGAATAAACCCTGTTCTGTGCTGTTCTGTGTGCCATTCAGCATGGACAGTTTAGCAGGTAAAGACAGCATAAACTTTGAGCCCTGGCTATTTCTGGATAGTGGAATAAGTTTGAATTTCTTATATAAATTAGAACCTGTATTTCTTTCAATTTATAGAAAAGACTAAGATAATTCAAAATAGAAAACAGGAGCCTTCAGAGTCAGATGTGATCCTCTCATTATTGCATGCAAACCTACACTGAGCTTTTTGTCACAGACATAAAGCATGTCACAGATGCTCTTGTTTGACAGCATCATGTAGAATGATGGCATAGACCTGAAAAAAACATTGAAAAACAATATAGATATGCACATATGTATATGCATCAAAATTTGTTGTTTGTTTCACAGGGGCTTGAAGTAGCTTCAGTGACATGATTCTTTTTAAAAACTTTCTATTTTTTTGCATTATTTTATTATTTTTGCATTATTTCAGTACCAAACCACATTACTAGGTCAGTGCCTTTTCTTTTTTTGATAAATCTGATGGTTGTAAACCTCTGGAAGAACTACAGTGGGGTAAAGGTGTTCCTCTGTTATACAGTAATCAGACTTAAAGCCGAAGGTGAAAGAACCAAAAATCCCTCCTATTCTTGTAGTCAGTGTGGATGTGTAATCATGACATCAGCACTTTCACATATTAAACTGTGACAGACTTCATGAGAATTTGCAGCCTCCACCTGATTGGTAACTAAAGTCCAGTCAGTCAAGCCCTGGACACAACTTGAATAGCAGTATCACAGGCATGCCTGTGCCTATTGGATCTTCAGCTGCACCTGTACCAGAGATAGTCCAGCATGTAAGGCAAAGAAATAGATCTGATGAAAATGATAGCCAAAGAGGACAAAAAATATCACTGGCATATAAAGATTACAGCTGGCTACCACTATAACTATTCCGTTAGTTATCCTGCATCTCATTCAGGTATGGGTTACCATTTGGTATTTTCATTTGTCCTGTTTTTTAGTTTGTCAGTGTGGGTTTTTTTAGTATTAATTTATTGTTTCTAACATGGCTTTGGGAACAAGGCTTCTGTCTCACTCTGTTTTTCTTCTGCCTGTGTGTGCACAGCCTGTAGTAATTTTGGAACATTCAACCATTTTTGATGCTCTCTGGGGTAAAATGCTCTAACTCTATTAACTCTATAGCTTTGGGGGAGAGAGACTCCCTTAAGGTGTAAAAAGAGACAGTTTCTTTAAAATGCTTGTTTGAGAGAAAAAAAAAGCCTCAAAATGAGCCCGTATTTTAGGAGATATCAAAGAATACACAAAAGAGAGAAGAAACCCAAGCAGCATGTACATCTCCTTTGGTGCACAAGCTTCACTAATAGTTCTAGAAGTACTCAGAGTCAGCAGTGTTTTCTGAATTTATCATTCAAATGTTTATTAAAGTCTGCCTGTAGATACCTTTATTAACCAAACACCTGAAAGAATAAAATGAGGTTTCTTTGAGGAGACCTGTGTTCCACAGAATTATGTGGTTGGTTTCTGCTACAGTCTAATCCCTTAATTCTTCATCAAATTACTCCCGTATCTGCTTTTCAAATTTTGCCTGAACTGTTGACAAGCTTTGATTCATTGTATCATTTTTCTGTCCTTTTTCAGCATAATCACAGCAGTAGCGATTTTCCAGTCTCCCAGGATTTACCAATTAATTTAAGATTTATGGAAGTATTGAAGTATTTCCTAAAGAGGCTACAACTTTCAGGAAAATCTGAGGCATTAAGTTACACATCATTCCCAAATGCCCATCTTGGACAGACAAGATGTATTTGTATCTTCTGGAACTACAAAATCATCAGAAAAATATATGTCATCCTTACAGGCCAAAAATACATAATCCTGCTCATTTCAAAGAGATGTCTGGTTCTTCTTCATCACTGGACTGAGGACACTAATGAAATGTCGATTGTTGATAACACATCAAACACCCCTACCCCCCAAATAATTATGAACTCTTTATGTCAGTACAATCAGTGCTGCCAATTATAAATTCTTCCCCTCTGCCTCCAATCTGCTCCCCACTTCCTTTGTATTCTTGGTTAAGTTGTTCATAGTCTGCCTCTTATCCAAACTAAAATGCTGCATATCCTGATGCAGTATTTTGAAAGGGTTGCACTGGCACAACTAGCACAAGCCCTCCATCCCTCTCAGTCAACCTTTGACAAGAGGGGGCTGAGCTCAAGAAAAACACTTTTGTTAACACTGACTAAAGTGCAATAGGTTACAGCACAGCATGGAAGTTTTTCATGGTGCTGACTTCACTGTACCAATCTGTAAACATGCTCCTTGTGTTTTCTTGCATTTTAAGAGCATGATGCTACCATATGTTTAAGAACACTGTGTGTTCCCTGAAGGCAGCTGTTGCTTATTTTTAAAATTTTGTCTGAATTTACTCAACTACTGATAGCAGAGAATTAAAAGAAAATATCCATGTTACATAGAAAACATAACATAGAAACAATAGAAATGTAACATAGAAAAGTTCTCAGGTGTTTTCTGGTTGTCTTCTCCAAAACCCAGGTGTTTTTTTTTTACAGAAAGAAAAGTCTGTGATATTGTCTGTAACAGAAGGAAATAGGAGCTTGATCACAACTTTCCATTGCTTGCAGCAACCTTTCTGTTTAAGGATTCTCTTTCAGTATAAGTGTCTATGATACTGGTTACCCACTGAATTGGAACCAAATGACAGAATATGGATATTGGCTACTTTATGGATTATCCCAGCACACTTATTGCACAATCTTGGAAAAGATGCCAGAAAAAAAAACCAAGAAGAATATTCTTTTTCCCCGTGTGCTCTTTCTTTGATTCCTAGGTGTGATAAAATTGAGATCTAGACCAAATACTGGAAATTTAACTCTGATTTTATTTGTAACATGCATGTTCTACCTCAGCCCAGAATCGGTCACAGAAATTAAAGATGGGAAATAATATTTTCTTTAAAAGCACATAACTTCTATGCCATTGCTTACACTATGCTATGTAGATATTGTATGGAACAGATTTATGAAAGGCAAAGTTCCCTTGCTTATTCCTTTCTGTGTTCCAGCTGATAATAAAAGATGTGGAGAAAACTTACAACAGTACTTTCTGGTTGATCCAGGAAGTTGTGCAAAAGATAAAACTGTTGACAGGATAATAGTTTTATCTGTATATTACTAATTCCAGAGCTGTAAGGATTTGCCTTTCAGTTTGGACTACCTGCTATGAAAGGAGAGAAAACACAAAGGCAAAAAATTTGCTTACTCCCTCTTTTTAGTTTTTATAGCCAGTGTGCTATAAATCTTTCTTAAAGTTACAGTTCCTGGAGTTCAGTGACTGCATAAAAATCTTTACATTAGTGTTTGTTCAACCAAAAAAAACCTGAAACAAAACAAAAAACCCAACAGAACAAAACTAAATATAACACCACAAAACTCTAGCTTTTGTAGTGTCAAAGGAAGTTTGTAAATCTGCCGTAAATTCTCTGCAAATTTAAGTAGGGAAATGGCAATCAAATAAACAACAATAACAGAAAAATCAAAAATCATCACTGATTTGAGTACAATTTTATTATTGAAATTTTCCAGGCTGGAAATACCTGTTTCATATCTCTTTCAGCCTCCTTCCTTCAAGTCTGTGACTGTTTAAGCCACAGTCCAATCCTGCTTCTCCTGATGGTGGGAGATGTAGCCACAGGCTCTGGTGTGGGCTGTGCAGCTCTGTATCCATCTCACCTTCACACACCAAATACTACAATGTCAGTGAGAGGCTTCATTGTTCTGGCTGATGTCCTCTCCCAGGCATCCCAGCCTATCCTTCCTCTCTGGTTTCCTTTCTTTAGTTCATCATGGGGATCAACTGCTTTGTTCTTCATACTGACATGTATACAAAATGGGTGCTCCATATCAGACCCAAGTTTGGTTTCCAGGGTTATCAGACAGTCACCAGCAGTACCAGCTGATCTGCTCCTACTGCCTGCAAACCCACAGAACCCAAACCAAAGGACAGAACTCAAACCAAATCAAACCAAATGACAGAAACCTGTGAATGTGTTAAGTGCTGGCAGAGCCCTCAACAATCTAAGTAGAGGGCAGGGAAAAATACCCATTTTCAAGGAGTCTCCTACCCTAAGGAGGACTTAGCTAACCCTCTTTGGATGACTGCAGAGTTTTCTTGAGAGTACACTTACATGCTGTAACAGCAGAAGTGCAGTTTAAGTGTCTTGTTCTTTCCTGTGAGCATCCAAGAATCATTGCTGATTTGCATACAATGAAACAGTGTTTTACTAGCAGTTCTTTAGTGGGACTTACCCTTTTCTCAGGGCAGGAAGTAGAAAAGTTGCGGAAACAAGAGAAGTCAGGAAAGGAATAGAAAAGAAATATCCAGATTATGATACTCAAGTATGATTACATATTTGATACAATTATGCAATTGTCTTCATTGGAGCAAAAATCCTTGTGTTCACATTATGTGCCATCAATTAGTTTAAGTTAGCATTACAATTTACAGATTGGTCTTCTGAGACATTGGTTGTATTGGAAACAAATAGTCAGTAAGGTTATGGGAACATGGGACTTTGTTCAGAATTTGTATACTTCAGTTTGAATCTACTGCATACTTTCATCCCTTACTGTCTAAAAAGGCTATTTCTATAAAGGTCATGATATGAGAGATATAGTATCCAAATCCAAAAATTAAAATTTACTCAGAGAGTAGCTTGATTAAAAAAAAAAAAAAAAACAAACATTGTGTCTGTTGCAAATATCTTTCTTGTTATTCTGAACTAAGTACCTAATTCTTTCCAGTATTCTTAATCTCTTCTAATTTTTGTTCAGGCCTCAGAATTCTCAAGCATGTTTTCTAGCAAAAATAAAAAAAGCATACTAATTATGTCTATGAGCAGTCTCAAGAGCTGTTTCTGAAATACAGGCACTAGAAATGTAAGTGTAAAGACCTGATCTGGAAATTTTTATGCCATTACTCAAGAACAGCTGAACTTGGGAAATTTCATGTTTAGGCAATTATGTGTCATTTCTCTTACTCTCATTCACTTTGTTTCCTTGACTGCTTGGCAAGCTGGAGGGTTCTGTAGCAATTTATATGACTAGATGGATTTTGCAAGGTTTCTGAAGAGGGGCATTAGGTGTGACAAATGGCCAGCACTCTCACCATTGTCACTAAGGGTCAAAGCAATCCATCGGCTGGACGCCCTGTGTGCATCTCCTCTGTGAAAGCCTTTTATCAGCTCTGTTCCCAGAGACAATTTACCAGCGAGCCACAAAAATGCACCAGCAAGTCTCAGTCAAGATCTTGAAGGAAAAACCTCCCTATGTTTCCTGCCACAGAACGAGGTCCATTATACCATAAGAAGACATCAAAAACCATCTCCTAGAATAATACTTATATCTCAGCTGGTTCTTTCACTAGAATAGGAGAAATAAAACAAGAAAGAAAAAGAATCAAAACAAACAGAAAATATAAACCAAATGAGCTACACTGTAATGGATTTCCAAACAGAGAGGATGTATGTCTTCTTATTTCTTCTTCTTTACAGAAGATCACGCTTACTGCTGAAATGTCACACAACTGAAAAATTCAACCTCTAAATACCTCTTTGGCTTTTTCTTTCCCTATAAATACATCATGTCACAGCCCAAAAAGGTAGAAAGGTCATACTGGGATTCCCTCTCTTTGCTGGTCACTGTGTAGGGAAGGAGATTTTTGCTTTGTCTGTATTTTGTGCTAAGTTGCAGTGGAGACAATGCCTGTGCTGTTGTTTCAGGAGCTGCCACAGACATATACTCAGCCATCACAGCTCCAGTTCAGTGTTTCCAGAAGCATAGATCTTGTTTCCCTCTTCTCTTGTTTTCCATCTCCTCCCAAACAACAAACACTGTGTTGTGAAGACAAAAAGCAAAAGATCTGAGTTAGTACATTATTATACTGTGGACAGTCTTTTGGTGCCGACAGACAAACCAGGATATTTGGGAGCCCAGCAGTACATACTGTTTTGTCTTGAGATATCCAGTGAATGTGCAGTCCAAGACATTTTTCAGAGGTTTTTGTATTTCTTTAGTGCTGGATGCCTTCATATGTCTTACTTGCCGAATGGGTGAGCTTAAGTTTCTGGGTCCTATTAATCAGTGCTTTGCCTACATGCCACTAGTTACGTGCAGGTGGCTAAAGTGGTTAATCCCTCTGCATTTATCAATCCACCAGTACCTCTGCTCAGCATAGACAGTGGGCCATTTTCTATTTTCCTCTGTTAAGCATAACCTGATGCAACCAGAAAACTTTGTGGTTAAAACAAACAAACAAACAAACAAACTTATATATGGCTTAAGAGTGCAATGATGTCTTGATCTTCCCTCTTCCCTTTCTTTCTCACCAATGTTATTGAAGAAATTATTTTCTTCTTTTATCCTCTGCATAAAAACCAGAAAAATAGAACAGCTCAGCTAGAAAATTAATTAGTTTTGAGCCTAGGACCTTGAAAGACCATCTGAACCAGGCTTTAATTCAAAGTAACTCATAGACATTATAGCTTAATCATTGCTTAATTCTTCAGAATGGGGATATCAATTTGAGGTCATGCTGGAAACTTAATAAAGACACCTTTAATTTTTGCTTATAATGAGCTAAGAGTGGCTGAAAGAGCTACTGAACCCACTTTTCCCCCTGCCCTCTTTGCTTGTACTCCTTGCTGGTCACAGAGTTGTTAAAATTGTATTTCCTACTAAATTCTACTCTACCACTGACAGACAACATTTGCAACTTAAAATGTACCTGCAGAGCGGATATCCTTGTTTAGATCCAAGTTTGTAACAGTTCATTAGTCTTTCTAATTGAAATTATGTAATATTTAAGCTCTTCACTTTCTCAGTATTATCATAAATTGTGGTTACTGTGAATCTCCAGCTATATAAACACAGGATGAGGCTAGGGAGTCGTTTTGCCAATACAAGCAGACAGGGTTTACAGTGGAACGGAAGTCCAACATGAATTAACACTCTTAGATTTTCAACAAGTTTCCTCTCAGAGACTGACACTGTAAACCACACTTTTAAAATGGAGATATTTCTGGCCAATTTCAGCTAAAATAACATTGACTTTGGGAAAACACATTTTTAAGGAAGATGTATGAGAAGTGAAGAAATCCAGAGGAGGAAACTCAAAGGCCTAATGAAGTGGCATACGCACAAAACCAAAAGGAAGAATATGGAGATGAAAGAAGAAAAATCACAGTCTCCGTGAGTACTTCAGAGGGGGAAGGGAATAAGCTTCACTCAAATTCATGACAATGGTTCAAGAAATAACAGACCTTAATCAATTTATTTTAACAGTATTCAGGACTGATATTACTAAACCAAGATTAGACACCTAACCACAGCTAGGAACTATACAAAATGACAATTCCTGTTCTGCATAGCTTACTTCTAGTTATAATCTGACAGGAGGGGTAGGGGTTAGGAGAGAAAGTTGTGCATGTGAAGTGTACTTAAATGCTCAACCTATTTTCAACAAACCTAGCCAACATGTTTTCACTGCACAAAAATATACATAGCACCAACTCTGCCACTAATGGAACAACTAATTTTCAGAGAGGTCTGAGAGAGATCCAGAATCCCTTTTTGCAAAATGTAGTCTTATATATGTCCCCAGTCAACTTGTTTGGCGAGACTTTCACAAGGGCTTACAATGGCTCATATAATCTGAGTTGGATGTAGAGGAGAAACACTGACAAGATATTCTCAAGAGGTCAGAACAAAACAGAAGTTTACTGGGAAACTAGAACAAGCAGAGAAGTTTGGCAAAAGGTTTAGAACAACATCCAATCAATATAAAGCACTTGTCACAGCATTAACTTGGCCCATTCAACTTAGCTTTAACTTAACTTTAAACCCATTTGATGTTAAGTTACTCAAAGTATTCCAAGTGGAAGGAATTAGAAGAAGGAGAAGGAGAGAAAGTCAGAAAAGATTTAGGAAAGGAGACATATAGCTACCAACTCCTGGGTCCCAGGGGTGTTTGGATACAAACTCAAAGAGGAAGGTAGGGCCTAGAGAAGGGTGATGTCCTTGTGTTCGACCCCTTGGCCTTGCTGTGCCCTTCCCCCAGGTGGGAATTCCAGTCATTTGGCCACTCAGAAGAGGTGTAAGGGGAGAGTAGAGCACCACCTCCACTGTTTCAGGATTGACAGACACTACAGGGTTCTAGGTCTGGGGCATGTAGGGCAGTTCACTCCCTCACTAGGGCAAGGCCTGACCTTCCCTTCCCCCAGACAGAGAAGATTAGTGGCCTCAGTGTTTCTACAGTCCCCATTTGTCCCATCTCCGACACAACTGTACTGCTAAAAATGTATCAACTGCAGTACAATTACTCCCTTCCTTATTTTCTTTCATTTCCTTTTGAACCACCGGTAAATGACACTGGAAATCAAACTTTGTCTGTTCTCTTGATTTTCTGCAAACCCACCAACCCAAAATGAACCCTGTGTAGAAAGTTCAGATGCTGTGATGGAATATGTCCATGGATATTTAGGTGTTTCAGCAGAATGCTGCTTTCAAATGAGAGCTGTCCCAAATGGTGGTCACAACACTGAGACATTCTGGCACAAAACTGTAGATAGCAGCACATGAGGTTTACTTACAAGACAAATGAAAAAAAGAGCTTTCTTCAGTAACAGTTGTAAGACACCTTTTTTCAAGATGTTTTTCCTAGCAAGATTTTTACACATGCATCAACTTCACATGCAAGTTTTTAGAGGAAATGAAAACTAGTAGATTTGTCAACCTGTGATCATGTTTTCTGCTTGATAGTTGGATTTGGAATCTCTATTTTGCAGCATTTCTGCCTAAACTTGAGGAACAGAAGGCCAAAAATCTCCTGTGAATGGGGAATCAACTCCCACAGCATTCTAAAGGAAGCACATTTTTCTGAAGAAAAGAAACTATTAGAGTTGGAATTCATCCAGCTTGCTCATCTGAGCCTGAACAAAATCTTTCTAGTATCTCACCAGGCTTTTATGAAGCACAGAATCAACCTCAAACCTGAACAGCTGCAGTAAGGGGGGCAGATTTCTACCTACCCCTGTGCCAAGGTGTAGCATTTGATCAAGTTCAGGAAGCTTTGTTTCTAGTACCGCTCTGTACTCAGCAGCCTGAATAAATTAGAGAGCATTAGGATGCATCTCTGCATTTATCTTCCAGTAGGTACACATCACTCACCCTGAACAAAAAGTTCTCAAACTTAAGTGAAAATCCAACTGATATAAAAAAAAATCAAGATATTCAAGAGATAAGGCTGAGTCTGAGTTATTTTGAAGTGTATTTTACCCACAGAACCTTTAAGCAAGTTAAAATATTACTATTTTGTTCCTACTAAGCTGTCCTTGTAGAGCTTAAATCAAAGAACACTGAGAAAATGGATTTACCTGGAACAAAGCCCAAGATATACTGACCCTCAGAAGCTTCCCACTAAATAGTTGCTGTTTCTGGAATGGGAATTCAATCCATCTCCATCTATTACGGTCATACATACCGATTAAATGGAAGGGATTCAGAGCTGTGCATGTCACCTAATGCACATCTCTGCTACCACAATATCAAAGCCTCTACTCTTCTGCATCTCCCTGGAATTAGGGTTGTAACTTCCAGCACTAAAGCAAAGATTATCACACTCAATAGGAAAACTATCAAGCCTCTGAATTACCAGTGCCTCACTGACTTGCTTTCAGAGTTTTCAAGTATGTATTCCTGTTGGAATGTATACTTGGAAAAAAAAAATAAAACAAATTATGGAATGTAAGAGCACACTCTGGTTTAAGACAATTTAAAAAGGTCAACACTCTAAAATGAGTTACCTCCCCTTAGTTTTAACAAATCTCTTTCCACCAATAAGGAGAAATGAAATGCAAGTAGATATGAGTGAAAAAATAAGTTTGCTGACAAGCAAAACAGCAACAGGAAACAACCCCAAAAGGTAAACCATCACTAGATACAATTTTCTAAATGTCACAAACTCCTTGAGAACAAAGAGACACCCAAAATGGCACAAATACCCTTTCCAAGATGGTGCACACCACAGGTGACCTCAGTGGGGAGACAGAGAGAAATGGCATCTGACCCTCCCTCCAAGACGGTGCCCTCTGTGCAATTGCGTGGTCTGGGAGACAAAGAGAAAGGATGGTGGCACAGTTCCTGGGAAAGCAGGTGCTTACACAGCAGCTGTAGTGGCAGATGAGAATTGCCAGTGTGTGTGGCGTCAGTGCCACCACCCTTCACTTCTGCCTGCCACTCGCTGGACTCTGATGGCATTGGTGCTGATGTTTCTGAGCCATGGATGTGTCAGGGCAGGGGAAGAACCAGTCATTCAGAATCCTGCCCCAAAATTCCAGTTCTGGCCATAGCACCAGGTCACCATCTCTAAAGAGACAGTACCAATGGGGGCGGGGGGGAAGGGACGACAGATTTTTTATATGGAATACAATAATATTTTTGGGTTACCCATGACACACCTATATCAATGTTAAATAGAGATATAATGCAAGATAGGTGGGGTGATGATGAAATTATGTTGAGGGATGCTTACAGGTTTTATCTGAAGATAATGAGTGTGAGCAGAGTGACATACTATGGAAATAAGATACCAGGAATTTTTAGCTATCAGATGCAATATTTACTGTGGTGACTCGAGACTAAAAATAATTCAAATTTTACCTTGATAAAAAGTCACTAACGTGATTGTAAGATCTTGACAATGTCCTTTTCCTCCTTCCTCTTTCTTTGTTATAAAATAACAGCAAGTGTCTGGAAGCCTTCCCTCGGGTATCATACAAGCCTTTTTGATAGAAGTCTTTGGCATTCCACACAAGTGGAATGGAAGATGTTATAAAGTTTTCTGGGATTAAACTAGTTACAAGCAAACATATAGCATGGAGCCTATTAAAGTAGTCCCTGCTCTGCAACATTTCTTAGTGTTAAGAGAAGCATGAGGAAGAGAGGGCAATGAAATAGCCTTGTGCTACAAAAGGGATGAAGGAGAGTAGGAAGGACAATAACAGACACAGGAGTAGGAAGGTCTACAAACAAGAAGAAAAATGCTAATGCCATGCTTTCATGCTCTCTGTATTAGGCTAGCAGAGCCAATCTGCAATCCATCAATGCCCATACCTACTTGACAGAAGTGATGTGAAAAAAACCCAATCTATGCCTTTTTTTAGCTCCTTTCATCCTCAAAGACAACTTCTTGTGCTCTTTAAAGATGCCTGTGGTTCACTAGAAGTTTAAAGAAAAACAAAGTACTGTCTTAATTCAGATACTCATATAGGGGAAGGATATCAGACTCCCAGTCTGCAAGCTGCAGCTGTGGAATGGTGTCTTTCAGCTCCCAGACTTCTTGCCACACTTTGGTTATGTCTTTACCATACTAGACAAAGTCATGTTAAGACCCCAGTAAGCAACAGTGCAAGGTACAGTGTTTATATAGGGGGAAATGTTGCTCTGGAACACTCTCCAGGTATATCTAGAAACAAGACTAACACACTGACTTATTTCTCTGCTAGAGATTTCTCTTGTAGTCTCTCAAACACAGAGAAAACAATCAAGGGGATAGAAAACACCAAAGGAAATGAGGTTTTAGATCAAATTATTTAAGACAAAATGTGGAATAGACCATTTCACTACCTGCAATGATCACTGATTGGGATCAGATTGTGAGGAGCATATCAAGTACGGAAAGAGCAATTATCCTTGTTCAAACACGAGCGGTTTAATTTTGTCTGTCTCTCATCACCCTCTGGTGCACCCAGCACTTGCACTTGCAGCCCAAGTTCTTTCTGCAGGGCAGGGCATGCATTGCAGAACCTCACAAGCATCTTCATATCACATTAAAAGTCCATGTCATGGCTCAGTATTCTTTCCACAACAGAGAATTGTTGAGGTACATTCTCATCAGGCTTTGGATCACATATTTGCTTTTGTGCTAACTGATCGTAATTCTCATTTCCTTCATTTAAGTACCCATAATCAGCAGCTTTAATATTGTGCCAGCAAGACAGCTGCATAAGAACTGATTAATTTCTTTTCATACCTTAACTTCCACTAATAACAAGCTATCACACAAATATCACTGAATTTAACATCAAAAAAATCCTGTTATATTCCTTAGGAGGGGAAATTGGGTCACAGAAGACCCTTTTTGTTGGCCAAGGTAATCTGTTTGAGTTTTGGCAGAAGACAGAAAAAGATGTCCACACTGCCACCACATCAGACAGCATCCCCCTCAAGTAGGAGCATGCTCTTCTACATTTCATACATGCAGGGACAGTTTGTACAGGACCTTTATTTTTACAGCATCTGGAGAAAATAAGGAAAGAGGGAGAAAAGGAGGGGAAAGAAGGGTGGAGCGGGGAATTTTCCAAAAGTAAGTCTTTTATTTGTGGAACATAGGCAACAAGCCCTGGTGCAGCAGACATGGAAATATGAGTAGGAAGGCCTGGAATCTGCTCACAGCTTCTGCCCTGTGTGTGCCTGCATGGCTTTGAACAAACCAGGTTAGTGTTCTGCTTCTTTTGCATCTTCACCTGGATTACCCAGGTGATTTAATGTGGAGATTAAAGATCATGAAAGCACAGTTTGAGGGAGAAGGAAATGACACCATTCAGCCTCAAATGAAGACAGGCATGGCACCTCTGCACTGGTTGCTGCTGGCCTTGGTGCAGGAAGACATAGAAGAGACCCCTCCAGCTCACAGGAGGCTGGGAGGCAGTGGCAGCCATTTTAAAGGTTGTTTGATGAAGTGGCAGCCAGAAAGTATATTTCAGATGACTGACTTACTGTATTAAAGGCCTATTTTTATCCAGCCGTACAAGTTCAAGGACATTTCTCCTACAGTTGTGGAGCTCTCTGCTAGCTTTTTGCCCTAAATTATTAAAAGAGAAGACTGAGCCTCCTTCTTACAGTCAAGTGCAGCAGGGATAAACAAAAAATGGATCTGGAATGGGTAGCATATGTTTTTTTTTCAGGAAGATGCCTAGAGGAATGGTACCTTCTATCCAAACATCCCTGAAGAAGGCCGTACCAAAGTGGCCATTGGCAATGCAACAAAAGGCTTCTTCACAGCTGCCTCTTCTGTCATCCAGGCTGCAGTGCCTGGTGAGTGGAGGACTAGAGACAAGTATAAAATACAGTACAGGCAGCAAGCAGTCCTGTATTCATGCCAAAGGACTTTGACAGGCGCTGTACCTGAGAAGTCCAATTCTCCCTCTACACCCAAGCCTGCAGCAGTTTGGATGGAGAGGCCTGAGTGTTCAGAGAGAGCATTGCAGGTACCTGGGACCTACACACAAACTATCTACCTGAACTCATACATTATATCTATCTTAATAGTTGGCTGGATAAGTTTTTTTGTAGCATTTTTTAAATGCTCCTAAAATAATATGGGAAAACATCTACTTACTTTGATGCCTTTCATGTGCAACTCCCTCATGTGCAACTCCTGCTTCGCCTTTTCTGCCGTTTTGACGTCTGCACTATTGCTGCAACGTGGAGCACTGCTTTCTTTTTGAAGGGGGTCTGATGCAGAGGTAGGCTATGCAAAAGCCAGATAGCTCCTCTTTTTTTTACTTTTTTTTCTTTTTTTTCCCCCTTTAACTTTCACACTCTCCTTGACGCTGATTTCTCTCTTAGAGCCTCCAGAAAAGAGTGTTCATTAAAGATCATATTTCCTTTTTTGGCTTTGTGATTTAACATCACGCAAAGACTAGACTATGAACAGCAATGGCCTTGCCTCATTCTGTGAAATATTAGTACCAGTAAGGCCTCTAATATATTTTCAAGACATCACCTTTACAAGCACTCAGAAGAAGCCTTGATAAAAAAATATCACTTTATGCCAGGTATGTGCCAGGCCATCTCAAGCTACATCCAGCAAGGGTAGCTTTATAACATGTATAAAATAAAACAAAATACTTATAATATTTTACTTAACTGCATATTGACACATTGGTTTGCCATGGCACATTGAAAAGGTAAAAGGACATAGGGCATGTCACCTTTCCCTTTCTTTTTTTAGTGTGATGTTTATAAAAGATCACTCTCTCAGTTGTGAAGCATAGAAAAGTTGAGTTTTTTTACTTGAATAATGTCAGTACCAACTTTTGTCATTATAAACATATATGAACATCGAAAACCAGAAACAATTGACCTGAACAGTATATCCTCTAATCTACCTATAGGAAGGAAGGAACAGAATTTTAAAAAGAAAAATGACTGAATGGGCATGGAAAATAATGTGTGAATGTATTTCATCTTGACAGAGAAGAGGTGGATCTCCAGACATTCATATCAACCAAATAATCTACCTTCCTGTATCTTAGTAGGCATGAACACAGAGATAGATTGCACCCCCCCAAAAAATAGGGGCAAGAGATAGTATGATCTCAAGTCAGAGGTCATACAGTTCTGTGGTTAGTGATGAGAGGAAAACTTCTTCACTAAAAGAGGTAAAGATGGTAATCCTATTGGAAAGTCAGCATGTCCTTTATAATTTTATGCAAACTATAATTTTAAACTGTCTAAAGTCAAGATTCATTTTCCCTAAGCAGAATACAGTGGGAATGAATGCACAGATGATGTCAGAATAGGTGCTGTATCGATCACACACTTTTTCTTAAGCATGAGATTCCAAATGTGCCTCATTCCCTTGGCATGGACACAAAAATTGGTTGAAAAGGTGAAATGAAAGTCACTGAGCAGCTTTCAGTCTCCATAAATATCTATGTCTTGTTGAAGACATGAACAAGAATTCTTCTGTATGATTTGCTCATTGTCCAAATTATGCTTACGCAGCATTATTCTTATGGGGACACGCTAAGGGAGATATGTTCTCAAGTACCAATTTGTGCAGTCATCTGCTGCTAATTATCTCTTCTGTTTCTGGGGTACTTTGCATGGGAAAGAGTCCAGGTGCCTTACAGACATAATTGAGTTAAATTTTACAGTAGTTCTGTTAAATAATGAAGCACTAATTCTTCCAGCTGGAATAACCAGTAATGAAAGTTTAATTTGTTTGTCCAGATCTGGTAAATTTTTACACAGTTTACCCCATCTGGTGAATTAATCTCAGGCTATTTTATACCTGTTGCCACTACACTAAACCCAGGAGCTTTGTGCTGATGAAAGAGAGGTGGCAGCCTCTGATTACATCAAATGACAGAGAATCCATCAATTCTTTCAACATTTCCTCTTCTGACTAAAGACTACCATTGCTAAATAAAATATATATGCTAACTTTCCTTTTGAATTTGTAAATTTTTAGGTTCTTTTTCCTGACAGATCCAAGAGGCCTTTGGTAATGACATCTCCCCATGGAAACAGAACTGATTTCTTGGAGACAAGGTGGTCTAGTTCATGCAGTGGTCTCCTTAAAAACCTCTCTTCGACAAATTCATTTCCCAATATTCCTGCTTCCTGTGTGAGGACTGTTATTTTACAGGAAGGACTTTACATTCTTCCTTCTTCCACTCACTCAGACTTGGATCTGGAAGTGTCCAGAAATGATCCCTAATTTTAACTCTGTACTTATTATTAGCTTGACTGTACCCTTGAATGTATGAATGTAGTCTTGTCACTGTATCTTCTCCAGATTATATTTTTCAAGTCAGTCTTCTTAAGCTAGTATTTTCTTCAAACCTCAAATCATATTTCATCATTTGCTGCAACATTTAGTAAGTTTTTCTCAAATGCTGGCATCGGGATTTTATAGGTTACCCCAGTACTATTTCAGCCAATGCATTTTCAAAAGTGTATGCAGCAATAAAAAAAACATCTCTTTGCTCTCTTGTTTATTCTCTGAAAAAGCTCATCCCAAGCATTATGGGCAAAGTTAAGGACACAGAGAAAAAATTTCTATCTATAGCTGTTTAATCATGTTACATCAAATTCTTTGAATTTTTGTACTGCAAATAATACTCATATTAACTGTCCTATTTAAATTACTAGAACTACCCACTAAAGAAAGAAAAACTTGTTAGACTAAGAATTACAGAGATAGCCCTGGTCTAAACAATATGATAACATACTTCCTTTTTTTACATAATTGTAACTAAAGATGTTTATTTTAATAGTTGCTTCCTGGCTACAAACAGACAACTCTCTTGATTTCCAGCCTATTTTTATCCTGTCCTGTAAGTTCACACTGTCATATCATCTTGCACTAGGACCAGTTCTGATTCCGAACAGCCCTCTTATACTGTTTTATATATATATATGTACACACACACACACACACATATACATGCACATAGAAGTATGTCACCCAACTTCTTGATTATAGAAAAAATTATAGAGAATGCCAGATATAAAAATGTATAGGATAATTTAGTGTCTAAAACATTTAGATATCCCAAATCCTATTCTTGAATCAGTGGGAAGCATATTTTTACATCTAATACATATACAGAAGGCCTAAAAATATTTCCATCTGAAGAGACATTTTTCATGACCTCTTCTAATTACTAAAAGCTAGAGAAAATTGTTACAGAAAACATAAACCCTGAGCTTTCAAAGAAAATAAGCATCAAAATAAAAAGTTGAAGTACAGACCAAAAGAGCATTATTTGAGATATATAGAAGGAAATGCACTTATTCTTTCTTGGAGCTACAAACACAGCTCAATAGGGGCTTTTTTACTCTTGCCTAGAACTGTACTGGAAAGGGTGAGAAAGTGTGGGCTTCAGTCTGAGAGAGATAATGGAAAGACACAGTAGCACCTCATAAGCACACATTGCTTTCTATCTGTGCTGGGATATGGAGGTTTTGTGATTTCATGGAAAATTCTGATCCACATGAGCTTCCTACTCTTCTGCTGGCACTTGTGCAAGATTTTGTGAAAGCTTGAGAATAGAAAAAGGAAAGACAGAAAGACAGTTCATCTGCTTAGAATCACTGTAATAAGGGCAAAGCCCTGTGAGTGCCCAAAGATCTCTAGTTCATTGTGGCTTCCCATATTCCACGTGCTGCTCCAGGCACTTCATTTGGTTATGTCAGTATCCCAGTAGGGGTGCACAGGGATGCTCTTCTCTTGTGCTTATGTTTTTGGTTGCTTGTGTTTGATCAAGGTATTCCCTCTCACTTCTTGGGTGGTCACTATAGTCCTCCCCGTGCCAGGCTCTGTCAGGCCTGCCTATGTCCCCAGCTTCCTTCAAATATAGTTTAAAGCTCTCTCAGTGAGCCCTGATAACTCAAGAGCTAAGCTCCATTTCCCCGTTTGAGACAGGTGGATCCCATTTGTTGCTAGCAGGCTCAGAGTATAAACTGATCAATGACCAAAAGCCCCCAAATTCTGCTGGTAACACCAGTCTCAAAGCCAAGTATTCATCTGCACTATTTACCTGTTTCTTGCTCCATCATTCCCTGCAATTTGTAGGACTGAAGAGAGTTTGGAGACAGAGGAGCTATCATTTTGTTTCTTTATTTGACTTATTAATATTACAGAGTTCAAATATTTTACAGTATGTCATCCTTAGTAGAATAAATGAATTCATTTAATTGGTCTTCTAAATTGTTATTATGGGAAAAAGAGGTACATATGAGGCAACAAGTAAGGAGTTCCATAGCAAAGTTTATCTTGGGCATATCATGCTCAAGCTGCACATGTATAGAATCATAGGGCTGAGTTAGAAGGGACCTTAATGATTACTTGGTCCCAGCTCCTCTGCTTTGGACACCTTCCACCAGATCAGTTTGTTCAATGGCCCATCCAGCCTGGCCTTGAACACTTCCAGAGGTGGGGCATCCACGCATTCTCTGGGTAACCTGTTGCAGTGCCTCACCATCCTCACAGTAAAGAATTTCCTCCTAATATCTAATCTAATCCTATCCTCTACCCTCTTTCAGTTTAAAGCCATCCCCCCTTGTCCTATCACTACATGCATTTTGTAAGAAGTCCCTCTCCAGCAATCCTGTAAACTCCTTTAGGTACTGAAAGGCTGCTATAAGGCCTTCTCTTCTCCAGGATGAACAATCCCAATCCTTTCAGCCTTTCCACAGAAGTGTTCTAGCTCTCTAATAATTTTTGTTGTCCTCCTCTGGACTTGGTCCAACAGATCTATGTCCTTCCTGTGCTGGAGGCAGATCCAGTGCTCTGGGTGGGAAGCACTCATGAGAGTGACGCGGGATAATCGCCTCCTTCCACCTGCTTTTGGTGCAGCCCAGAATACGTTTGTCCTGTGCTGTGAGCTCACATGTTGTGCTTCTCCTTTGGGCTCTCCTGTCGGTCCTGTCTCTCAGGACAATCCTGTTGGGATTGTCCTGAGCCAGGTTCAGCCCTCTACACTTGGGTTTGTCATGATTTAGGGCCAGCTGGAAGTGAAGCCCCATGCCGCTGCTCCCCTCCTCCCAGCCCCTCTGGTGAGAGAGACAAAGAGCAGAGATCCCAGGCTGAGATAAGAACTATTTACAGGAAACAGCAGTGACCTAAGAAAATTAATAGTAACAGCAATAATATCAATAACAAAGCTATAAAAAAAGAGGGTGATTTGCATACAGAAAATACTCACTGATTGATCAAGCCAACCTGCACCACACAGCTCCTCAAGACAAAAAACAAAACGGCCCCTGTACCCTCTGCACACACTATTTTTTCCCCCAAGCCCAAGACAACAAAAAACAATGGTGGAAATTCCCTACAGCTGGGATCAGTGCCACCCTACCACTTCATTTATTGCTTGCTTCCCTGGAAAACCAACAAAATGGTAGAGGACCCTCCACATGCTGTTTCCTCCATCTGAAGCCAGGCCCACTTTATTCTTGGAAGGGAGAATCTCTTATCTCAGTCCCCTGGCAATGATGTAAGTGGTATAGAATAACTACACAGACATGGCCACAGGGCCCCAGGGTCTGCACCCTCACAACTACTGAAAATTCTCTTTGTCCTTGGCTGAAACCAGGAGTTTTACCTTGTTAAACTTCATAAAGTTCACACAGACCCATCTCTCAAGCCTATCAAAGGCTCCCCTGGATGGGGAGTTGACTGCACCACACAGCTTGGTGGTGTTGACAACCTTGCTGAGGGTGAGATCAATCCCAGGACTTCTCAAATATGGTGGATAGTGTCTTTAGCACTTCCTTGGCTTGTTCCCTCAGGACCTGTGGATGCATCTCACCAGGTCCCATGGACTTCATGGACTTATGCTTCTTCAGATTCCTTAAATGGTCTCAGACCTGATCTACTCCTGCAGCAGGACATTCTATATTCTCCCATTTCCTTCCTTTCCCTTATGTGATTTGGGAGGAGCACAATTGCTGAAAGTAAAAGTTCCTTTGTCTATTAAAAAAAGCTTAACTTATTAAAGAGAAGTCAAACAGCTGGCCTTATTGACTGCTAAATATGCTTGTTCTGTTCATATCTGTTGGGAGAAAGAAGAAAAAAAAAATCAAGATTTTAAATACAAAGAGTCCACTGGGAAGTGATATTATGTGTTTGCCTTTCGATGGTGTTGTCAAGACAAAACTATTTGTAAATAATCTTCAAGGAATTTTTATAAATCCTCCTTCAAACTAAAGAATGACACAAATCCTAAAACAGGCAGTCAGTCCAATTAAATCAGTTGTGATGTTTAAAAAATGAAACAATATGTGCTACAACCTTTCTATCTCTTGATTTCTCACCATTTCAACTACAAAGACTCAGCTTACTCAGATGAGCAGATGTCTCACATTATGAGAAACACAGCTTGTTCAGCGTGTTCTAGAAACACCATGCACTGTGCTCAGGTTTCTTTTTTGTTGCTATCTGGATGGTGAGACAATGTTACACTGATCCTGAGGGCTGTCTTTCCCTCTCCTGTAGCTTTCACTCTGAACTTTGCTAAAACATCCTGAAAAGTCTGTTCTGTCTTCCTTAAGAGCTTTTCCATGTGAGCAGCCAGGCATTAGCTATTCTTCCCATGCTTTCCCTAATTTTCACTGTGACTCTTCTGTGTATGGAGAGAATTTATATCCACATTACTCTGCTTAATGAATGAATGAATGAATTAATTAATTAAAATATATGCATATGATCAGAAACAGGGTCTGAATAAAATTAACTGAATAAAATTAATCGATTTTTATTAATAAAGTTAATAAAATCTGTATAAAATTAATATGGTGTCAGTATTTGTATTGTTCAAATAATTACAAACTTTATCATTTTCACACATCATAGTTGTTCCTGGGCTTACTTTAGCATTAGACCACTGCATGCTATAGGAAAGAATTGGTGTAACATCTTGCTTAGGTTTTCACCTGAACAAACAGCAGGTCCTACAGGCTTATTCTACCTGAGATTCTATTACAGTATTACATTCTTTACATCCTTTGTAACCCTTGTATAAATTTTAAAAAGCAGAGTTATCAAATATCTATTGGATGGAAGCAATGAGGAAAAAGAAAAACAAAATGCACCTGTATAAGAACATTAGATAATATGATATCTATTTCTAGTCTTCTGCTATTGTAGAGAAAGAAATACAATTTGCTGTGCTCAAAACCTACAGATCATTTTCTGCTTGGTCAGTGAGTTGAAGTAGTTCATCATGAGACTTACTATGTGTCTTATTGCAGGTGAAATAACTTTAAGTAACAGCAGAAGTTCTGAGATAAACTGCCTTTTCAAACAAATTGAGTTTGTTTTGATTTCTGAGTAGACTGGAACAGAAAGAACTACTCCTGTCTAGGAATTGATTTAGACAAACATTTGTCTCCTCCCCTTGGTCCAGTCCTTCTGTCTTGGTAACATGGCCCTATCATAGCAAATATTTTAGCTCTCATTCTACTCAAGTCAATCAACAATGAGAACATAATTTATTTGTTATATATATATATATAAACAGTTCTCAGTTGTCTATTGTCTGTTGAATTGTCTGTTGAAAGGAAATGGACACCAGTGGATTCAAGACAAGTGAAGGTTGCTATGTTCAGAGATTGCAGTGCACAAGCTCTCACAGCACTTAGAGATATGCAAAAAGTTCAAAAACAACCCCAACATTTATGCTAAGCTGATCTCATTACAGGTCAAGCCCAGCAATAGGACTAGAAGGCAAGCTCAAGTCACAAGTTGTTTACTCTATGGAGATACACAACCTTGGTAACAACAAAATTTCACTTTGTTTTGTTTTATATGAATTCTCCTGTTCACTTGCTCATCTCTGGAAACATTATTTGATTTTTAATCTGGACTGACTATGCTATACAGATGTATTTAATCTATTTTGGAATAAAATGTTTAGTTCTTTATACTCAGCAATCATTTACTCCACAGGGGGTTGAAAGACTACACTGGCATGCAATAAGGACTCAACATTTTGGCAAGCTATAAACAGGGAAATTTAACAGAAGAGTTGTTGTTCTGTGTCACGCTGAATTTTGTTCATAAATAAAAGTCACTCATGTTTATGTTTCAAAAGCACTAAACCAAACATTTTTTGATGTGCCACAAAAAATTTCCACTGTGTCAAAGTTGCTTGCAAGGTATACTTACAACACTTCTTGTGGGAAATGTGAGTTTGATTGCCCAAATATCTACCTGTGCTGCAGTGAGAGGTGGCTGGAGAGGTAAAGTTACTTTCTCCAAGCAGAGTGGCACACGTGTGCCTAAACACAGCTCATAGCTAAAAGTCTTTGAGGAAATGAATGACTTACTAGTAAAGGAGATAATTTAGCCTTCATCACTAGCATATGTCTTCATTGGTGAGCTGCTGTTGCAGCTCAAAAGAGTATTGATTTAGGGTAACTTTTAAAGTGCCTTGTTATTAAGTGGTAAGTACCCAGGGCAATTGAAGACAAAGAGTAATATAATTAAACTCTGATGCTGTGTCACAACACCTCTGAGACAAATAACTCTCCCTGAGAACTTCTATTCAAGTAAAAAAGAGATGCCACTTAATGAACTTAGTGAGGAAACCACGGTAGTCATAAGCTGCAAGAGCAGACTACAAGTAAGGAATTGTGAAGAAAGACAAGTAAAGAAATGCTGCTTTAAAGATGTAGACACAAATCTGTCAAGATAAATGTAGAAAAAGGAGGAAAATATCTGTGTAAGAAGATGGGGAAGATCAAAATACACAACTATACAAGTGTAAATCAGTGTAGTTCTACTGACTTAAAGGAGCTTCCCAGGTTACCTAGCTGAAAATATTTGCAATTAAACACTGTCATTCCACTGAAAAAAATAGTTGTATTTCTAAATGTGTGATTTTTTTTTTCCTCCTTCAACTCCTATAAACCCTGTATCCAAACCAGCTGGAATAATTATGTTTGGTTTTAAATGATTACATGTAAGTCACTAATACTTCACCATTACAGTCTTAAAGTGCTTCACTCTAATGTGACATGAACTTCATACAAGCTTATATATTCTCTTATTACCTGATACCAATATTTTTCTCCCCTATTTCACTAAATTAACTGTTAAAGAGCTAGCTGGTTTTGATTTAAAGTGTAGCCACACTGAGTTACCTACAGTAGCTTGGGAAATTCTATTTTCTCACAGTTCAATATTTGTATTATATCTTGAGGGCCTAGTAAGTATTACTATGTATTTTTTCTAGCAATAAGCCATATCAGAGGGCAAGAATACAATACCTCCATTTGAGCTGTCAGAATTGCAGTTATTTTAAGAAACTGAGCGAATATCTACCATTTACTGGTTCTCCTCAGACTTCTGTTCAGGTCTCACTGCAACAGAAGAGAGTTTGGGGATTCTGTAAGCAGGAAAGCCTTTTTCAGTAGAACATATCTGCAGGGGCAGAGATAATTTTTGTGAAGGTCAGACCAAACCTTGCAAGAACTCTGCTTAAAATCTCAAGTGTCAGACTGTCTGTTTTAACAAAATACGTCTTGGGTTCCCTCAAAACTTCTTGCTACAGTTACCACTTCCCAATGAACAATCCCACACTGAATCCCTTGCAGCTAAAGAGTGAATACTTCTCAGTGGCTCCTTTCACCATCTGAAAATTTTAGTACTTTACTGCTTAAACAAGGTACAGGGAAATGACAGTTCAGTTGCTTGATACTCAGATACAAGCTAATTAAAATTATAGCAAAGCAATATAAGATGTTTGAATATGTGGGAATTCTGTGAGGAGAAAGAGACCACTTTCTGTCATCATAAATGTACTACAGAAGAATAAAAAAATAAAAAGAAATGCAACTATTATGCATGGGGAAAAACAAGATAAGTGCAAAATCCCTGGAGGTGACTGGGGAACTAATATAATAATTACTATTACATAATTATATCATTGTAGTATTACAATTATATTCATCAGTGATGTAGCGTAGTCCTGGATCTTTTTCCAGGTCTAACCACCCTTCTCAGAACAATGCTAAGGCAGACAGCTGCTTTGGGTGTGGAGATGGAAGGGTTATTTAACACCTACATATTCTGGTTGCATTCACTGAAAGGATGTTGGTGCTTGGAGGGTGTTAGGTTTCACTCCTGTCATGGTTTTACCCCAGACAGCAACTCAGCCCCACTCAGCCACTCACTTACTACCTCCATGGAGGAATGGCAGAGAGGACCGGGAAAATGAAAGTGAGAAAGCTCATGGGTTGAGGTAAAGACAGCTCAGTAGGTAAAGCAAAACCATACAAACAAGCAAAGCAAAACACCACTTGCCATGGGCAGGCAGGTGTTCAGCCATTCCCAGGAAACCACAGCCCCATTGTGCATAATGATTACTTGGAAAGACGAACACCATCACTCCAAATGTTCCCTTCTTCATCTTCAGAGCATGATGTCATATGGTCTGGAATAACTCTGTGGTCATTTGGGGTTGGCAATCCCAGCTGTGTCTCCTCCCAACTTCTCGTGCACCCTGGCTGCATCGCTGGTGTGAGAGGCAGAAAACTCTTTTTAAGGCCTGCTCAGCCATAATGAAAATGTTATAAATGCTGGTTTCTGCACAAATCCAAAACACAGGCCCATGCCAGCTACTATGAAAAAAAATTACATCTTTGTCTATCCCAGCCAAAACCAGCACAACCCCAAAGAAAGCCAGTGCATGTACTCTGAGGCTGCTTGGTGATGTGAAAGAAAGCATGATAGAAGAGGATGATAAGGATATTTTTTTTCAAGAGCAAATATCTAAATAAAGCTAAAATACTTATGTAGAGGTACTTTAGATGCCCTTAGCATTACATTGGATTTACACCTTTTGGGTCAAATAATCCCGGTGGAGGGAAATACACTGGATTTTAACCATCAAACATATTTTTATTAAATGCTGTATGGTTACATATCATAACCACTATAGTATTGCTATCTGTTAGAGATGTCTGCTGAGATACTTCTCCAGTATTTAGTTTAATTCCAATAAAGACAATTCATAGTTTTCTCAGTGCCAGAAATAGCTATGTGTGTGTGTGTGTGAGGGGTGGTTAACAAAAGACTATCATGACTTTCTAGTCCAGTCTCTTTGATGATAGCAGAGACACTCTTAAGCTACTCTCTTGCCTTCCTTTTATGCCTGTGGTTATCATTTGCTATTAGTGATTTTCTAAAGATGAATTTCCATACCTGACAGATAAGCCCTTCTGAAATTCCGAATATCCAAAAATATTAAAACAAAACATTAAAAGGCAAAATGAAGTTAAAAATTCAAAGAAAACAACAATTATTTAAACTATTTTTTAATTTTCAAATTTTTCTTTTAAAGCTGTGAACAACATGGCATTCTATGATTATACATTCCAATAAATATTTAATTTCACAGTGCTTCCAATATGTTAAGTGAATATTACTTAATTGGTGAAAATTTATTGGAACCTTAGCTGACATTTACCAGCATCTGAGTTCACTGGCCAAATTTGGCACATGTATTTTGTGGCAGTATTTTTACACTTCTATGCATTTATCAGTCCTTTCCCAGCTGCTGAACTACCCCACTGAACTGAAGCTGACTCAGAGCAGGGCTAAAAAGGCGGCACTAAGAACAGATGAATAGGAGATTATTTTAGAATTAATATTGAGGTGGGCAACAAAATAGAATTTATGAGATTTAAGCCAGACAGCCAGAATGAAAATCTGTGTTATTTCTAACATCCCTTCCTATCAGTAAAGTCTAAGTCTGCATTTGTGGAAGGAGCAAAAATGTTATTAGAGTATGTTTTCAAGAGTTACTCAAGTATGCTTTACATTGTCTTAAGAAAAATGAAGAGCTCTGTTTTACATAGTTAAACATATGATAACTTTCTTTTGTGTTCAGATACAGTCTGTGTTGAAAATATGTGAACTTGAATAAGAGCTGCGTATAAAAATTCCTGTAAGTTTACAGAGAAAGCAACACAACTGTGATACTGACTGTGACCACTTGAAATGCATGGACATGAAAAATCAGCTTATTTTTCTTCAAATAATAATTCAGTATCTCTCTTGTGGTTTAGAAAGGTAGAAGATCCCAAATAAAAATAAAAAAAACACCAAAAGACTTCTATAAAACAGTATTTAAAATCAGAAACTAATCAAATTGACAGAAAGAAAATAAAAAGCAATTCTTCTCTATATCATCAAGTCTATCAAACTGCATCTGTGACCTACACAAAATAACACTGAGTATTTCCTCACTAGCACACAGCAGAGCTGAGCCTTTTTTAGGAACATTGCAATTGGAAATATATTTGGCAGTCTGATTTCTTTCTGTTTCTTCCAGCATATGAGGGCAGTCATGCAAGGTACGCTGAATGCTGACAGGCAGAAAGATGGCTTGCTTTCTCCCTCTCTCCCCCTGAAGCATTTTACTTTACTGGAGAGTCCATCACAACCTTTTCTGCACAGCAACACATACTAGTGTGACTAAATACATTCAGGATTGAGTGGCAGGTGACTAAATAGAGTCTCTGGCTTTGCCTTGGTTTTTCTGTATTTTTTTTTTTGTATTTTTTTTTGCATATTTTTTCTACTGTGTGTTTTATACTCAGAATGCAAAGAAGGGTTTTTTTGTTTCCCAAACACTCCCAAAATGTTTGGCTGTTGCAACAGGCCTCACTTTAGGGACAGAAATGAGAGCAGACACACACTCTTGCTCAGCAGCATGAAAAGGTCCCAGTTTACTCTTCCTCACAGCTCGGCCAACAGACTCCAACTCCTCCCAGACTCTGATTCCAGCAGATTCCCACTGCAGGCTTCCCTCACAGGCTCAGACTGAGCTCACAGCAGACCCCTCACAGCAGCAATTCTCTCTCCCTTTAGCCAGTCCTCCCCCAGCCAGCTAACCCATCCTTTTATCACACTCATCCTCACTGGATATAGCTCTGACCTATTAAGGGCAAGGCTGTTTTTGGCAATTAGCACGGCTGTGGCTTATCAGGGGCGGGGTTGCCAGTAATCAATTCTCCTGCATTTGGCTACTAAGAAAGTACAAGTTTTAATTGTCATCAATGGACACAATAGGGAAGCAAGAAAAATAGAATTATTGGAATCATCAAATATCGAGTAACTAATACCTTCATATAACCAGGTGCACAAAGCTGAGGTTTGCTGTATTTATACCTGCCTGTCTGATTTCTAAATGTTAAGCACTTGCTCGTAGGACCTACAAGATCTGGTTTGAAATGACTGCATAAATATCCAACATCTGTTCTTTTTAAAATCTTGGCCTCATAAACAAATCAGAACTTCCAGCAGGTTCATACACAAATATAATTCAATAAAAGTTCCTGAGAATGGAAAAAAATGCAGATTATTTTTGTTTTCTTGGAATTCCCCCAGTTCTAAGCTTCAGGATGTGTACAGAGACTTTACCAAAACACAGTTTTTAAAAGATTAGCAGCTACAAATAGATGGAAGGAACAAGATACAGGATGTCACCGGGGTACATATTGTCCATGCATCACTTTGAAGGGTTTTAGCATTTTTTGAAGATTAATCAGACTAAAATTTTGTTTTCATCACAGGTAGCTCTATCAGGTGTTCATTGCAGAAAGCTACTTGGAGCTTTCTGATATACTGCAGGTTTCATAGCTACAGGTAATCATTACATGTGGTGAGCAACATAATCCACAGCCAACTAACTGTAAAGGGGCTTAGTACACAATATCAGAACAAGCAGCAAGACCCTTAAAACTGCTGGGGCTAATTTGCCAAAATAACAGTTCATAGCATGTGACTGCAACCTAAAAATATTCCCTTGCCCCACACATCCCCCATGCAAAGTGTAATGTGCCTGTTTTCTGGTGGATCTTAATTTATTTGTCCAAATGTGATAATTTTTAATTCAATACCATGTGTACAAGGCATCAATCCACATTCTGCAAACATAATCAAGATCCTAAATTCACATCCTACTATAATATTAATATATTAATTATTCCTTCCTGCTTTCACTGTACACAACACACCATGTGTGTCTGTCTCTACGTGCAGTTCTTTCCAGCTCATCTCCATTTACTAGAGGCTGGAATGGCGACTGATAGGAAATGCATTCAAACACACATCAGTTGAAAATATTTAACAGGCATCCTATAGAATTCAGAATAACTCACCTGTCATTAAAATTCTAGACCTATATATTATGCTCAGATACACATGCTTTGTAGTGAACTTTATGGGAAAAACAACACACACAAAAAAACCCAAAAAAAACCCAAACAAAAAAACAAAAAAAGAAGAACTAAAGAAACCAAGAAAGCTTAATAGAAGAAAAAAACCCAGCTCCTGTATCCAGGTATTTCCATATGCTGTTTTGTTTCCACTCTGTTTATGATTTATAATGAAACCTAAACAAGAGTGAACACATTAAAAGTCATGTAACCTTTACAGTAGCTAACTTCATGTTGATTAACACATTATAAAAATGATTACAAGATGTGTCTGTTGCCTATATGGGCACATGAGAGCAAAGCTAGAAAAGGATTTGATTTAGCAACTGGGAAATTTTAAATTATGATTTCCCTCTAATATATGAACAATTTCCCTCTTCATTCCTTCTAAAAGTTCTAGGAGTTTACAGGGAAATATATTTTCTGAAGAAAAATAGAAAAAAGGAAAAAAAAATATAAAAAGAAAATTAAAAACCAACCAACCAAGACCCTGACATTAAAATCAGAAGGGTACAGGATATTTCTACATGTGAAAGTTGAACCATTTGTACTCTGTGTTATAATCTCCTTAAGAAAATCAAGACGTGTGGGAAATCAAGTTTCCCATTACACCATCTACAGATCTTTAAGATGTACAAACATGTCAACTTATCCCCAGTGACTTCCAAAAAACTGAAATATCAGCTGAGAGCCAGATGCCAGCATGACACTGAGAGTTATTTTTCAGTACTTCTGAATGTAACTCATACTTTAAAAAATGTTTATGAGAATTTTGGGTCAATGACAAAGCAATAGAAATATTTTATGTGGGAATTCAGCTTAAAGGGAATTAACCCTAAGGAAACAAAATTATGATTTCTGTTTTATGAATGTGTATGTCCCGTTAATAACAAAAGCAACATTTATTTTGTACAGTTCAATTCTGTTCACGAATGGGAGAAAAACAGTAAATAAATTATTACTAGAATTTATGGAGCTATACAGGAGGATCTTAAGATGGAGGTACTGGAAAGCTGAGATATTCTGCTGGTGTTTTGAGGTAGAAGACAGCATTCAGTGAAACTCAGGGGTGCAGTCTTACTTCTAAGCCTGAAGCTCTCAGTTTAGGAAAGGGTCACAATATTCTCCTGTCTCAAAAATATGTTTAGTTTATTATGACTTGAAAGTGTCTCCATCCATTGCTGAAAAACCTCACAGCATACACAACTGCCTGCTCCACCTCTGTCCTCATCTCTTTTTCTAGGATGCTCCTGCTCCTGGCACCAGCTCTGCTGTTTGCTTGACAGCACATTGAAGTGGTCAGAGAGTTACTTGTCTGGCCAGCATCAGAGTACCGCTCAGTCACAGCAGAGAATATGTGTCACAACTGTAAACCCCTCATTATTCATAAAGTCCTAAATAGAAAGAAAATAAACCTCAACAAAGTCAGAAATACTTAATATTTTAGCTTGCTTTCTTTCTAACTAGAAAAGCTGCTTAAGTAATTCTTGGAGGAGCAATTGATCTGAAAGGTAAGAAGGTAAAAATGGGATGTTCTTTAGACAAAGGACAAAATAATTTTGGAGGAAATGCTTTGAGTTGCACCTCCAACAAGTAAAAGGTCATGGATCGGGGGCCTAAGACCAGCAATGATGTTTATATGGGAATAAACTGTGCCCTGCATCCCTTTTTTGTAGTTAAAATAGCACTGGGCAATTAGAGCTTCACCACCACCATGCTACCTACAGAGCATGGCATGGTTTCAGTGCACATCACTGGGGGCTGGGTGACAGTTCTGCCAGTTTGATTAAAACAGTCAAAATAGATTTGAGATCTTTGAGGACAGCTTTATTCTGTGTGTGGCACATGACCATTCTCTATGACTATCAATATAATTCTGAATGCTTTTCTGCCTTGGTTCTTCTTGTCCTCAATTCATACTTGTAAAGGGACAAGGAGCAGAGCCAGATCAAGGGTTTGGGATAAAGCCAGACAGAACTTGATTAACTCACTTGCCTCTAACTACAGTAATTACATAATAAAGACTAATGCATTAATTAGCATTTTAGAAGGCAAGAAAGGGTGGAGATATTCTTCAGCTCATCCTAGAAAAACAAATAAATACTTCACTTTTGCCTCCATCAGCCTATGCTTTAGCCAAACCCTTCAATTTAAACAAATGCAATAGTACTGACAGGATGCTTTTTGGATGCATGTTTGTGTGCCAGTGATTTAACAGCAGAACGCTGCAAGGTCAGGCTTTTGTCTTTATGCCAGAAGCTTCTAAGAGTCCTAATAAAGATCTCACTACCATATTTCACTAAAAAGGGAAAAGCATAATTTCTGAGCATTTACTTGGATTTTAAACAAATTTAATTTCATACATGAAGTAAAATATGGTCACTTCACAAGTAGTGACAAAGACAAGCAGAAGTGCTTAACACATTCTCTGCCTGTCTTTAACATTGGTGATGGACCAAGGGGGGTTTCAGTGCCCTGAGCTGCAGGACCATGACTATGAGAATGATCACCTCCCAGCTGACCCTGAAGTTGTGTGGGATCTGCTGCTCCAGCTGGATCCCTACTTTAATTTATGGTGCCTGATGGGATTCATCCAAGAGTTTTCAAAGAGCTAGCAGATGTCATCGCAAAACCTCTCTCAATGATTTTTGAGTGATCCTGGGAATCTGGAGAGATTCCAGCTGACTGAAAACTGGTGAATATTGTCCCGATTTTCAACAAGAGCAAAAAAGAGGACCCTGGGAACTACAGACCTGTCAGTTTCTCTTCAGTGCATGGTAAAGTTATTGGGAAGATTATTCTTGGAGGGATTAAAAAAACCTGAAAGACATGCAGTCACTGGTCACAGACAGCACAGCTTCCTGAGAGGAAAGTCCTGCTTGTCCAGCCTGATTTCCTTTTATGACATGGTAGCCCACCTAACTAATCAAGGGAAGGCAGTTGATATAATCTTTTCCGATTTCATTAATGCTTTCCATACTTTCTCTCACAGTATCCCCTGGGACAAAAATGTCCAGCCCACATCATGGCAGGCATGAGCCACTGTCTCACAGGCTGGGCACAAAGGGTTGTAGTGAAGGGGTTGACATCAGAATGGTATCCTGTCAGTAGTGGGGTTCCATAGGACTCCATCTTAGGCCCCATTCTCTTTAACATCTTCATAAATGATTTGAATGCAGGACTGGAAGAGATATGGAGCAAGTTCACTGATGATACAAAACTGGGTGGAGCTGTTGACTCCCTCCAAGGAAGGGAGACCCTGCAGAGAGACCTTGGAAAATCAGAGAAATGGGCAATCACCATCCATATGTCAAGGGAAAGTGCTGGATTCTGCACCTGGGATGGAACAACCCTGAGTGTACAGACATGTGGGGAATGAGACGCTGGAGGGAAGCACACAGAAAGGGATCTAGAGGTGCTGGTTGACAGAAAGCTGGGTGTGAGTCAGCAGTGCCCTGGCAGCCAGGAGGGCCAGGTGTGTCCTGTGGGGCATCAGGCACAGCACTGCTAGCTGGACATGGGAGGGGATTGCCCTGCTCTGCTCTGCACTGGGTCAGCTTCACCTCAAGTCCTGTGTGCAGCTTTGGTGACTGCAACATAAGAAAGATTAAACTGTTAGAGAGTGTCCAAAGGAGGGCTGTGAGGATGGTGAAGGCCTTTGAGGGGAAAGCCGTGTGAGGAGCTGCTGAGGTCACTTGGGCTGTTCAGCCTGGAGGAGACTGAGGGGAGACCTCATTGCAGTACACAGCCTCCTTGTGAGGGTAAGAGGAGGGACAGGCACTGATCTTCTCTGTTGTTCTCAGTGACAGCACTCGAGGGAATGGCCTGAAGTTGTTTCAGGGGAGGTTTATGTTTGATATTAGGAAAAGTTCCTTCACTCACAGCTTTGTTGGGCACTGGAAGAGGCTCCCCAGGGAAGTGGTCACAGCACCAGCTTGACAGAGCTCAAGAAACATTTGGACAAGGCTCCTGGGTATATAATGTGACTCTTGGGGTATCCTGTGCATGGCCAGGAGGTGGGGGTCAATGATACTTGGGTCTCTTCCTGCTTGACATATTCTGTGATTCTCTATTTTGTAAGTCAAATGTTCTCCCTACGTTTCTCCACAACACCTTGCCTTGTTAAAGCAAAGAGCTAAGAGCCAAGTACTCCTATTCAACAGAGGCAGAGAGGAGTTTTGGACTCCATCTGAATTGCATCATGAAAATGGAAATAACCTCCTGTGCGTGGAAATCACAGTTTTTGGATAATGTGGGTATAGACTGACTGATGTGAAGTACAAATTTCAAATTCTCCTTTTATCAAAACAAAACAAAACAAAACAAAAACCTTACAAAGAAGGGTAACTTTTGACCTCACAGTGTATCGCTTCAGTCTTGTTAGGTTCTTTCTCATCATACTTACCTGCAATGTACTTTTTTATGACATAACAGCATTTTCACATTTAGATTAAAATCCCACATCTTTCTCAAGGCCTAAAGACTTTGAAGGCAAGATTCTGACTATGAGTTGTTACTGACATGATGTTTCCCTCAATACATAGCATTCAAAGCATTCTGCATGGTCATACTCTTCATTCATAATAGAAACCTCAAAAGCCACTATGATGCACTCTACTTAAAGCACTTCATGCCCATATCAGTAACAGGCCACAGAACTGTATAGTCCATATACATGTACAATAGGTTGAAATGTTAAGAAAATAAGGAGTTTCACAAACAGACATACATTAAAAACCTCATTAAAAGGCTTCATGGCACTTTCCTCTTTGTGTATTGCAGAAGATTTGATGAAAATAATTGCAGATCTAAGATCTGCTTAAAGAATAGGCAAGGAAATCAATGCTTCTCTGAAGCTTTGAAGACCTCAGACTCATCTCTTATCACACACATTAAACATCAGCAGTCTCAAAGACTGGGCCTTTTTGTCTCTGTACTTCTGCTCCTCCACTTAATAAAGAGGTACAAAAAGGATTTTTTTATCCACGGATATACCTGTGATAAAACTATTCAAAGATTTCAATAATTAGATATCTTAACTAAGTCTTAGATATGTTAATTGCTAGGATAATGTGTTTGTAGTAGATCAGAATGTATTTTGGTCAAGCTAAATATTTCAGGAAGCTTTCTAGGGGCCTGGATTTAATAAATCTAGATTCCCACAGTATCTAGGTGAATATTTAGAATACTGACTTCTCTGAGCACCTGCAACATACAGCCTTCCCAACAGACACTGAGAAGGCATAATGAGCATAAAAATACAAGCTTCAGACAATGTTTCCTTTAGCTTCCTATTTTGCAAAATTTTTGCAGATCTAATTGTACACACCTTGGCAGCCACAAGGAATTTGTGCTTAACTGTCTATGATTAATGCCCTCATGAACATACTTTGTTTTTAGAAATAGTTATAAAAGTACTTAGAAGGTATACTTAAACTTACTTAAAATTATTCTTCTTAGATAATTTAAAATACATGTTTACCTCTCGATTAATTTTAAATGCTCCCTAGTGTGTTGTAACACTATTCTTAATATGGGGCGTATATTGTGCATGTACATCTTCATTTGTGAGTAAAATAGAAAAGGAAATAAAACAAGCAGGAGGTGCTTTGCCAAAGTGAGAGTGCTTATTTCAATAGCATGTCAGACTGGTGCAGAGTGAGATCATCACAAGAACAGTCAAAAATATCTGGTACTCCAGACAAAAGGTGATTTATTCTGCAATTAGGCAGACCCCTCTGGTACATTTCTAGAAGTGTTAAAGCCTTAAGCTGGTATGTCCCACAGTAAAACAGCAGAATGCTGAGGACCCAGAATTGTCTCTACAATATTTCTTCTCTAGTATTTTCCCAAAACCTGCAGCCAGTGCAGAAAACCTTAGCAATACTATTACTATTATATCCGGATGATTGTAAATATTAAAAAGAATCTCATCCAGCTGTGCCTCTTGCACAAGTTAGTTCCATTCAGAGAATCTCAAACACCAATATAAATAAATATTCACAAGGTGAAAGCAGGCATTCTTACCTCTTCTACAATTTGCAATGTACTGTGCACTTGACTTCTTTAGAAGTCAGTAACTAATACCAATACAAGAAATAAAATTTCCAGTTTTCTCCTTTTTTCTAAAGGCATCCTTTAAAATAAAATTAACACTTTTCTTCACTAAAGAGAGAGGAAAACTGAAGGTGGGTGCAGCAAAATGTGCCGTGGAACATACCACAAGTGGTGCATGTCTGCCCTTGGTATAAAATTTTGCTGTATTTTCCTCATTCCTAATGCCATTTATTCATCCTGTGCTGAGGACATCACACTGCTGCAGAGTGTAGAGGCAGCCATGGCTCCCAAAGGATGCTGAGAGCCCAGTGCTGACTGTCAACCACTGCACACTGGCTTTACTCCAGGACTGTCTCACATGCAGCCCCCTGCCTCCACACCTCCAAGGCCATTCCACCTGGTGCTGTGAAGCCTTTAGTTTCCTTGTTTAGTAACTTTAATCTAGAATAAAGCAATTCATAGCACAGCATTTCTGTGTGCTTTTTAATTATGAAGATGTATACTATAAAAAAGATGAAATTATTTTGGCAATAACTCCATAAATATGTGCTATCCATTGTTGTGGATAACTCTTAATTGACAAATTGCCAGAAATTAACTGTTTGACTTCCAGAACCAGTGTTAATTTTATGTCAGTTGCAGATGAATGTCAATTCTAATTATGAAGTCCAGAAAGTTAGAAACTGTGGATATTAAATTATTTATCAATAGTGATTATTATTGATAACTATTTGATTATTTATCTCTAAAATATCATAGGTTAATCATTCAATTTTACACCAAAAAAGTGCCATTGACTCAACATGATCCATTATCCATGTTGAATAAGGGAAGAGAAAATGGACACAAATTAAAATCTACAAGCAGCAAAACTGTATGTTCATCTAATGATTTGCTCTGTTTGATGTGTCTTTGGACAGTCAGGTCTTTCAGAGGACTCTAGCTAAGTAGAAAGGCTCCTTACTGAAAAGCAGAAAGAAAAATGAGCTGAAGAGTAATGTCTGTTTTGCAGCAGATTTTACTTACACCGCAGAAATTCCAGAGTATCAGCACTTCAAAATTACAAACATGTGCTGCACCTGGTTCCACAAACAAAGCACAACATAGGACTCTCCCTTGATGACTTATTTTTGATGAAATCATTCAGCCAAGGCAAAAAGCTTGAATTACGAAAGCAGCAGCCTGAATAGGCCTGCTTATTCCTGCCACAATTACTTTTCCTCAGTGAAGGTTGCCTATTTTATCAATAGCTCTGTCAACATTTTAAAACCTTCTCAGAGTAATTCAGATTGTTGAATGTAAATAAGCCACCTGCTTTCAGGGATCAAAACAAGACTTATTTTATTTATTTATTTATTTAAACTGATAAAGAAGAGGCCCTGCACACAAATGAGGAAACACTCCCCATCTCTTTCCCCTCTGTTTCTGGCAATTCAGATGATGTTCTAACTGAAAAATGGGTTACAGCAAAAGAACTTAACAACACATGTGCTTAGATATATAACATCAGCTGGTATAACTTCAAATAGTGATGCCACCCAGAACCTGATGTCTTGTGCGTGTGCTGCCCAAACCTTTCACTGCAGTACAAGAGATCTCTAGGAAAACCACAACAGGGTCTTACCACATGAGATGGCAATATCAAACCCCTCCTTTACCAGCAATGCTGTCAATATTACAAGGAAAGTATTGCCTTTCGTAATACCCCACGGAAGACAGATGCTCCTTTGTCACTGGTAATGTGTGCTGAGAATCTACCGCTGAATCAGCCTGGAGCTGGTGGAAGGTTGGGAAATACGGGGCTCAGCACAAAGTGTGTATAACCATTTAAGTGACAGAAATGCTCACACATGTTTTTTTGTTTTGGTGAATGACACCAAGCTCCTCTGTCCTTCCCTCTCAACATTTTTTGTTGCTGTAAGAGTAAATACAGATTCTAACAGAAAAGGAGTGTGACAGACTCATAAGCATAAATATCCTTGTCATTTTAACCTTGTGCTGTCAGAGCCTGTCAAGCTTCATCTTCCTGCTGCCTCCTTATATTCTTCCTCACATCTACACTCATATCTAGTGTACTACACTCATATCTAAGCAGGCAACAGGGTAGATTTTAGTTCACATTTCATAAGCCCAAACCAACCTCAATTCTTTGGAACTCTGCATATTTTCTACAGATCCATGCTTGACTATAATTTATCTGCAAAAAAATTAAAACTGTATTTTCATTTTTCCTTATCTTAGGATGTATATCATAGAGTAAATATATATATAGAGAGATATTATATATATATATATATATATATATATATATATATACTTTTTAACTCTGAGGCATTTTCTATCTGAATTACTATATTAACTGTACATTTTGCAGTGTGAAGGAATTTCATACTCTTTTAACCTCTCTAGTCTCCTAATCTCATGGCTCCCAGTGGGAGCTTTGCCATTTGGCTTCACCAGGAACAAGTTCAGGTTTCGTATTTGTAATAAAGACATCCATAAGAAATAATTTACTGTATTTTTAAAATTTCTCTTATTACCTTTCATACAAATGAAATAACTTATATTTACCGTATTCCAGTATAAAAGTTTAATTATCTCCCAAATGCCAACATTTTCTCACTGTGTTTGTTTTAAGGTTCTGCTGAGAGAACGAATCTCAATATATTCCGTTCAAACCTATACATCTTAAGTAGCAAGTTTTTTGCTTCAAGACAAATATTCCATGTTATTTATCCAGAATTTTTTCTACAAAAATAGATAAGAATAAAATTTGAGATTTGATGACAACACTTATTCCTATATAACTGTGTCAAAACACATTCCTTTTTCATATGCAGCACCACTGGTGTTATACAATAATGACAGGCAAACAAGACTTACATGTTTCTCGCAAGTCTTGGAAACACACAAACAACCATCTTACTATCCTTAAATCAGTGAGTATGATTTGAACTTAATTTCTAGCATCCTAAATCATCTGGGGCCTGTTCAAGTAATGTAGAAGCATTTTACATAAATTAAATACAACTAGTGCAATAAAACATATATTATTATAGATAACAGCTTCAGACAAACTACTTTTTGTAAACATTATGGATTAATTTAGGTGAACAGACCAGTCAGTTCAGAAGAGGCTCTTGAAAGAAAAGTAAGCAGATAGTTCATTGGCACATAATATATCTCCATCTTCTTATCTCATGATGATGGGAGATTGGAAGAGGAAGACTTAGAAAAGAAAAAAATGTTTTAAAGGAAACCAAGAGCGCAGATAGATATTTCAATTGAAATCTACATGTGATCATGTTCAGAGTCCACTTGATTCCAACCTATCATGGAGATACACACCTCAAATTTTTTTATGTAATTCAAGAACTGTAGAATTTCAAGAATAAAAGAGAATGAGACTGGGAATTAATCACATTCTCTGAGAATGAGAATAATAAATAATAATAAATAATAATAATAATAATAAATTTTCACTTATTCACACTGTTTCCTGTGCATTGTTTTTTTGAATATTTGCAAACACATGGTAAGAAAATTAGGCACATGCCATACGCAGAATCTGAGACATTTGTTAAATATCACAAAATCAGTCTGAGTTTCTGTTATGTCCAACCACTAGAAAACAGTGACTAAGGTTAAAAAGTATGTTCTCTCAACTACTCATGCAATTCCTATTTACATGCATATTACTTTCAGAGACATAATTAGAACTCAACTAGTATTATGAAGATGAAGATGCAAAGGAAGAAGAGTGATATTTGTATGAGAAATACTAAATCTAGCCCCATGTAAAAGGTGAAAGCTTTAAGGTCTGCACTGACATGCTTTGGCAAACTATTTGGCTGATGATCATAGCCTCTTTTTTCACAGTTTCATTGAACCATTTTGACTTTATATTTTGTTTTCTTTTCCCCTCAACAGGTTCACTTAACTATGGGAAGGAGATAAAAAAATTAAAACATTCTCCAACAAATGTGGAATTTTTCTAGATGAACAAAATGTCTCAAATCTCAGTTTTGTCTGGAAAATGTTCTAGTAGATGTTCTTAACTGCTCTTTTGAGATAATGGCACAGAAAGAAAAGCTTTGAATCCAAACATTTTCTAGGAGGGAAAGACCAAATATTTTGTGTTGCCCAAATACATTTTTTTTTAAAACCCATGGAATCATAGTTAACAATTTCTTATCCATTTACAATTTTTGAAACATTTCTTCCCATAGAAAGATGATATACCTGAGAGGACTTACAGTATAGGAGGTTTGAGAGATGTATTAAAAATGTAAAGGCTCTCTTAAGTAGGTCAAAACAGCAATCAACCTGACTCTTCAGACCTTCAGCCTGGTTTACAAAATTTCTTTGGAATGGGTGAAAAAAAAAGTGATAACTAACTTTCCCATTGATTACCAATATTCAAAATTTAAACCTTAACATTCCTATTTCAGTCGTTCTGCCTGAGACATTTAGATATATTTCCTGAAGCACAAATTTTGTAATGTCTCAAGGCACACTGCTCTCAAAGTTCAATATCATCCTCTAGACACATAAGCTGTCCTATTCCTCCAGCTTAAGCAGAATTCTGAATTCATCAATTAAGTCAGAAAGATCAAGGGCATCTGCAGATCATGAGCTGGCATGCAGACTCTCACAGGGTAACCAGCTTTCCTGATCTCCTGACATGCAGGTTAATATTTTGCATAGCCAAGAATCACAAAATGCCCCATAGGCCTTGGGGATGAGTTCTGAGGTCATCTCACTAAAGGAGTCAGTACTCCATTGCTGATAGAAATGGAAGAAGTAAATTCGGCTCTGCAGCCTTATTGCCTGTTCTGGGGTGGTATTTCTGATTTACTGGACCCTGAATTCTGTGAACTGAGTCTGCTGACTGCTGGTTTTTCTGACTGTTGATATACAAGTTCAGCTTAGTAGTTATAGCTCCTGGGTGAAGAACTGTAAAAGACAGAACTACTTACCCACCATTGCTCTCTGTCTCTCCCATACTCACACAGAGGTAGGAAAAGCATCTTGTGTCATCTCTCACAGAACTCACTGAAGACATACCCCCAAAACAAGGTTCAAAATTCTTTTGTAACAAGGGCTGTCAACCCAAGGAGTTTTGTTAATCATCAGGCTATCAAATATATATTTCAAAAACAACAAAACCATTATTATTTTCAGAAACAATTAAAGATTCATCAATACACAGGTTTGATTCGTCCATACCAGCACTTAACCATCAAATAAGAGTTTCTTCCTTTCTCTGCTGGACACATAACTATCTGCACAGGATCAAAGAGTTTCACTAGGAGAGCCCATATACACTGTTGAATCAGCAGGGGATCTGTAACCCAAGGTAAAATATCCTGGCTTTAAGTACTGAGGGAAAGGAAGCATCCTACTCCAGGATGCACTTGGCTGCTCAAGTCACACTTTTTCCTTATAATCTTTCACTGGTTATTTCAGTCAAGTCCCTCATAGAAAGTGTGCAGATGCCTAGCTTAGGTTTGGAGGCTACGTGCTAGAGTGAGATTGGTATGGTTTTGGTATATAACCAAAAGTTTCAGTCACTGAAAGGAACTGGAGCTGTGAAATATGATTCAGGGAGTGTAGTTTAATCATTAGAGTGCCAGTTCTAGGGAATTCCCTCCATGTAACAGTGAAACTTGATGACTGTGTCTCCTCACTTCAGAAAGGTAGATACAGTTTCTACTATGAAAAGAACACACTGAATTTCACATCATTATCTACACCTGCATGAAGTGATACCAACTGAGAGTGTGGAACAGTAACCAAAACAAAATTAAAAACTTCTGTTTGACCTAATGAGTGTCTAAGACAGCAGATATTTTGAAGAAAATGTGTTTGGCCTGAGTATGCACATAGAAACAGCTTTTTAATTTATCACACCAAGTGGAGATACAGCAAGTCTTTCTGAAGGGCCAGATGGCCTGGGTTCTTAATTGGTGTATGCAATTTGTTATTCTTCCAGAATAGATCACTCTCATCTTCACATAATGAGTTACTTTTCCACAGGTTTCACATTAAATTACTGGGAACAGGCAGTGAGAGTACAGTTGCTGTAGGTGCAATGTGTTTCTCATTTTATTTATCACTACCTGAATTTCAAAAATCCTACAACAAACAGTTTGCCTACAAAAAACAAGTACCCTTAGGCATTTTCTTCCTGCTAGGTACTCCAAGAAGCCAGGGAGAAGCTATGTCTGAAGACATAGGAAAAAGAGATTGAATTCTTAACTTACTCTATCTCCATGTCTGGGCAGATGAAAAACCCTCTCTGGAAAAAAAAAAAAAAAGGCTTCTAAAGAAAAAGAACAGGGAGCTTAATCCAAACACTTACTGAAACACCAGCCTCATTCTGAATCTGGGAATCTGTGAGAGTGGCATTTTTTGGATCAACTGACACTGAAGAATAATAGACTTTTCAAACGTTTTCTAATTTAGTGTTATTAGCTTTTTGGGCTAAGAATTTGAGTATAAGGTAAGAAACGGTAAGAAGAACAAATCTGCAACTCCTTGCATATAGTTCCTAGCTTGTCAGATCTGTCAGGGTATTTAGAGCTTACTGCACTACAGCACTGATGATATAAAGTCCCATGCCTGACAGCAGACATACAATCATTTCTTGCTTCTTTCTTGCCTGTCTTTCCTTTTATTTCAAAAAAGTCTAAAAAGACTATACCCAGTAGTAGAAGCTGACTATTTCTCATGAAAGAAGGGAACTTAGAAGAGCATTTTGCATTTTGCCCAAGAAATAAATCCAAGTATAGTGCCTCCAATGGCAACTGCAAATGTGAGGTAGTAAAGCATATTTCCAAGTCAATGGAAAGTATTAGTATAGGTAACATTAATGTAGACTCAGATGTGGAAGAAAGTCTGACAACACAAGTCCAATGTACATGAAAGTTAGCAGAAGTCTTACATCAAATTTGGTATATTCTAAATATGGGGATCTTTTTGTTGTTGTTATTGCTCAAGTAGTTTTCACATTTGCTCTTCTGGTGCACCAGTGGGATTCACTCAGCCTCCCTCTGACAAAATTTTCTAGGTGAAATATCTGTTTTCACATTCCATTTTTTCCCATCCCAGTAGAAATCACATGTTGCTGAAGGTGGCCCTGAAGATATAACTAATACCTATATACACTGAGGAGTATTGCAAATAAAGAGTATCACGAGGACATTGTTAATATATACCAATAGCAGTACCTTAGGACAGGTCATCATATTTATTTCCAAACAGAACAGATCACCCTTATGCTGAGAGCCTTACGTTGGGATCTTACTACCTTCCACTGTAGAAGAAACCAGAATTTAACTCTCCACAGTTTTCTTGTTTGATTTCAATAGCAAAAGCAAGTTTCTTATGATTGGAGTAATGGGATATGAAGAAACAAAAGTACAGGAAGTTATAGGTTAAGCAGAAGAAAATAATTCTTGTTTGTTTTAGTATTTCCTTTTTCTTTCACGCTAATAGGCTAAATAAAAGAGATATAATAGGAAAATGAAAATGCTAAAATACATATACACTGATATAAAAATGGGTATGTATTTTTCCTTAAAGTGTCTTAATACTCCTGTTGTTCCACAAAAAGAAAGTTTTGAGTTTAAACCATTCTTGCATACAGTCCAAAAACTTCAAAAGGAAACATTCATAACTTGAGCTTGGATGTTCTTTTCTAACAGCTGAATGGCTTGACACTTATGGTTATCTTTACAGTGCTCTTCAACAGAAAGCTGTTTTATTACATTCAGTTTAGCAAGACAGTATATATACCTTGTCTCTGATGGTTCCTGTAACAGTGAGCTATCCAATTCCCAAGTTGTTTCTTCCTCTTTACTCACAAGGCCATAGCATAGTGTATGTAGATGGTGGCAGAATATGGATGAGCCAAGACACAGTAGCACTCCAATATACTGCAACCCACATTTTCCTTATCATACAACAACAATGGAAGTCATCACTATGTTTTATATTGCAATAAGAAGGAAAATTTTCCCATCCAATTTTAGAAACTTTCTTTTGCATACAGGTGCACAAAGCCTAACAGATAATCTGTTCTTGAATTTTCCTTTCCATATGGAAAGGAAATGCACAAAAAATGAGATGCAGATTTAGGAAATCTCATTGAGATCAAAATATTGATATGAATCCTTATACAGACTGATGGTTCCTGGGGGTACTGCTCAGCTCCTGACATACCTTGGAGCTTGACTCTAAAGTGTCAAATCAGTTTAATTTCAACATTTATACTGGTCATGCTCTACTCATATCATCATCTTGTATTTTACAAAGATGCATTCTCAATGTGCCATTTTATTGTCAACACCGCTTACACAGACACAATATACCAACAATCGGGGTGCTTTACTGCAACTGTGTCAGACCTCCATCCCAAAACCATGGTAGTACTTGGAAGATTCAGTAAGACAGCAGATTGCTTGATTTCACTAGTCCATGTTTTCAAACCACCATTTCAGATGTAACTGGAAAAGGAAATCTATTCCTTATAAAAAGGTTTTGCAATGTTTCCCAAAAGTTTCATTAAGACACCATGCAGGTCTAGAGAAAGAGGTCAGCAAATAAAAGCAGACAAATGAATAGTTATGTGAGAAAGAATGTGTAGTATCTTAAATTACTCTCTCCTAAACAAGTAATAAAAAATTTTTGTGAACATAAACCTGACTGGCACATTTTAAATTTTTTTTCCTCTCTGTTGCTCCTTTGTTCTAATCTCTTAGACCCTCAGAGCTGTATAAGAGCATAGATATTTCACTTCATTTATATTGCAGGGTTAATGGATGATCTTGAAAGAATACTTAAGTATGCTAAACCCCACAAACAGTGCCTGTCATTATTATTTTTACTAGATTAAATTGCATTTGACTTCATGCATTCCCTTTGTGCTTGCAGAGATAGAAAGTCAAAATAGCCATTGACAGACTAAGTCTTTACTGTGCAAGTGGTGAGACGCAGGAACATGTAGCCCAAAGAAGCTGCGGATGCCCCATCTCTGGAAGTGTTTAAGGTCAGGCTGGATGGGGCTGTGAACAACCTGGTCTAGTGGAAGATGTCCCTGCCCATGGCAAAGAGATCTGTAACTAGATGAACTTTAAGGTCCATTCCAATCCAAAACATTCTAGAAGAAAATGTTAATTGTGCAGTACTCAACATCTCCAGGACTCATTCTTGACTCAAAGCTTTCTCAATTTTTGTATCCCTTGTGCTTCTGAGCATGTACTAAAGGCCCAATTTTATATACAAATATATAAGCATTTGTATGTGTATATATATGCATGTGTACATTTTTCTATTAAAATTTGGACACATGTGGATAAATAATGCAGATAATAGGTCAGATAGATATTGTAGACCATGAACTCAGTAGCATGTTCTGCCCTGGATCGAACTCTACACAACTTGAGAACATCCCTCTTTGGAAAAATCTGACTTGGAAACTTAACAGCAAGAAGGTCTTTCAACCTCCAGAAAAAAAAAAGGGGGACAGTAAATTATTCTTCTATCTTGCATATTTTAATCTCTAAAAATGTTAACCACTTTAGTTTCTTGTTCCAGAAACATGAAGTTTTAGGCAGTGTTGTTGTTATTCTCTGGTAAAATGAATATATTTTACCATAGGGTCTTAGACTTTTAGCAATATTTTCACACTTTATTCCTGGGAATTCCAATATTTATTTGTATAAAAAATAGCACAGCTGATACTGCACAAAAGCAAAAATAGCACAACTAGCAAAAACAGATGCGATCCCCAAAGCCTTCTTTGCCTTAGCCTTTACCAACAAAGTCTCTGAGGTATTTCTGCCTGGAGATAATGCTCAATGAAGAAACAATATACCAGGAATGGAAAAGGATTGATTCAGGGATTTCTTGATAAATCTCATCCTATGCGAGTCCATAGCACCTAATGAGATGGATCTGGGATGTTAAGAAAGCTGCAAAATGTCACCATGGCACTCTATCATCTTTGAAAAGTCGTTTAGTCAGGGAAGGCCCACAATGGCTGAAGAAAAACAAACATGGCACTCATCCTCAGAAAAAGTATGAAGCATGACTCAAGGTTTTGTCTAACATTCATGTCCATAAAATCATGGAATGAGTAATCTTTATGCACATTCTGGGCAACTGAAGGAAGTAAAAGGTACTGGAATGGTAACCAGCATGCATTTACCAGGAATTAATGTTACAAAATCAGCCTGATTGCCTTCTAGGTGAAAGGAGTGAATTTATACATGAGTGAGAAGAGAGCGTCAATTATCTTGCCAAGAGCAAGGCTTTATAGATGATCTCTCAGAGCATGTTTAAGACCAAGTTAGCTTGACTACTAGATGGGTAAAAAATGATTTTAAAGGGTACTGAACACTGGTTAAAAGCAAAGTACCACAGAAATCTATACTAGTTTAATATATTTATCAATTGTCTGGGGGGAATGGAGTGCCCTCTAATCAAGTTTGTAGAGTATTCCAAACTAAGGTGAGCTGTGAAGTATACACAGAGACAAGGCATGTCTGGATGGCTATGGAATAACTTTGGGTAGCAGATGAGATACAGATATAAACTGAAACAAGAGAGTTCAACTGGATGAAACTTTTCCCCTATGAGGAGAATCAAGAAGTGGAACAGTATTACCTGGAGAGGTTTTACAGTCTTCAACCTTAATGGTCTTCAAGACTCAAGTGGATAAAGCCCCGAGAAAATTGGTCTCTAGTCAGCATTGACCCTGCTTGGAGCTGGAGATTGGATTAGAGATTTTCCATGGTGCCTTCCAAGCTACTGTGGTTCTTTTTTCTACCTACATATAGCTGTTCAACCACCTCCACCTCTATGCAGATACACATTAAGTCTTCTTAAAACCATAAAATCACTGAGGCACTGTACAGTCTCTACAGACACCCATTGTCAAATATAATCTACTGACCTACATAGTGCCAAAAAAAGCTGCTGCTACTGAGCTGCCTTTCCCTTTTTTTTAAAATTCTGTCTTTTTGCATTGAGAAGGTTGTAAATTTTACAACTAAATTAAGTTGCCATTTTCCCCAAGAAATATTAAAGAACACTGAAGTCTTTAGAACTGAGTAAAGAACTCATGTTCAGATCAAAACAATTTTAATGGAATTTTCTATTCTTAACAGCAAGGAGGAGAGAAAGTTTTTACTGAATGCTCTATTTTGCTCCACACGGAATGTGTCAGTCATTTGCTGCATGAATAGAGTAAGTAGGGAAAAAGGAGATGTTTTGCCAGGAAAAGATGATTTATGAATATAGAACTATTAATTTAATTTATAGAAATTGACAGTAACAAGTGGGTAAGATACATTTAATAAACATCAATGACACATTTACTTAGCTACAACTTCTTCCTACAGACCCACATAGCTCAGGGACCCTACTCACTTGCCTTCCCTCCCGTTTCCTTGTATGTGGCATCACCACTAATCTTGGTGTCATTCAAAGACAATGTCTCCTGTCAATGCAATATTGTATTTCAGTTATTAATTTTAAGTATATGAGTATAGGAGGATTTGGCCTCAGAAATTCATGTTTTTCTGATCCATCCAAACCTCCCAAATATGGGAGACTGGGCCAAGAAATCCCTGAATATTGCTGTTCACATGTAATTGTTACAGTGAGCAAAACAAACAAAAAAGGACATATAAAAACAACCCAAAAAGCTTTTACAAATTACACATCAGGAACAGTATAGTTTCAGGCTCCATTTTTTCTGAATTGCCCTCTTAGAAAGAGTGGGAATGTAATTGACTTCTGTCTCATCTCCCACTGATGGGTAAAGCCATTGACAAAGGAGAAAATAACAAAACACCACACCTGCCAGAATCCTGAAGCCTTTGCAATCAGGATTTGAGCCAGGTCATAGAATTTAGAAAGCAGCAGCTGTAAAGGACTGTCTCCCCATGGCAATGGATTGGCTGTTTCTTAATGCTGAAATTACTCAAACACCAGCAGTCAGTGCCTCAGGGTTGCTGTCCCATTTAAATGACATTTATAAAAAAAGCTTCTATAGTTGTACAATGAATTACTATTATGAGGACCCAAAGAGTAGTAATGGCAAATTGTTTCTCTATTAAGGACTAGTGGCAAAATACTAAACAAGGGTACAACTGCACTGCTTTTACAGAATGTATGGATTAATTTTTTATGAGAAGATCTGCCCTATGCTGGTTTAGTCTACACATGAAAAAGAGTGACCTGAGAATGCACAAGGACACTATCCATATCAGACCAATTATGAAACCATCTGATTGTCCTGGAAGTCCAGCAGGAGCTCTGCCAAGATGCTCCAGAGACAGGTGGACAACATCATCCTTCTGGGGCCTGGGATACCTTATGTACTACCTGATTTCAGGATTTAATTGATGAAGCTGAAACAAGATGCAGTCAGTATAAGCACTTTCTACCACAGGGTAATTAAATGCCAATTAATAAGCTTATAAATGCTATTCTGTAAATTATTTAGAAGTCCCTTCCAAGACAACAATTTTTTTAGTTTTATTTGAATCCTGGTTCTAGTGTTACTTAATGATGTTCTAGAATTTCCAGCCACAGTTTCTACTGTGGCTTACTTGGCAGCAAAGTAACTCTGGGCAAAATTCCAGCTAGAAAAGCCCCTAGGAGAAATATAGATTTACTTGTCATACTAATTTGTAACCAGGACTTGAGTATTTTGAAGGAAAAAGAAGTAATTTCATTTTTTGAGGTGAAAATAGAAAAGAAGGCTATACTTGTATGGCAAAATCTCTATAGGCAGACTGAGTTAGTCTTCTCCATTAAAATGTAAATGTCTTGGGCCAAAGTCTAGCAAGAGTTCACTGAGTTAATTAAGGGTCCTTGCAGAGACCAGATGAGTGATGACCAAAATCCCAGTTAAATAAGTTAATACTGAAGTCTATCTGTCCTCCAAATGTCTGGAAAAACATGTGCAACAACCTCAAAAAAAAACCCAACAAATAACTTCCTAAAACAGGTTCTTCACATTGCCTTAAGTTTGGATCTATTCTAGTTACATTTATCACATTTCCATGAATTCGGTATTCCAACTTGTCCTTGCCTCAGCTCAGTTGTTCTACATGTGTTCTCTACGTTTCTGAATTAGTTCCCAAAAACAACTATTCAGTAGGAATAACTAAGGAAACATTAAAAATTTTTAATGGATTTTGGTTCTTTTGTTCACATATTTCCATTAAACACATTGCAGTAAGGAAAGTAGGGTTTTTTTTAATGCAGGTGGAATGTGGGTTTGAATTCAGAAATGAATAGAAATTACTCCTTCATTGTGAGTTAAACACAGGCATGTGTGAGCACACATATGCATGAAACAAAAATAGCTCAAGAAAAGAAATGGGTTTTGAATATGTATAGAATCATCTATTCATGATAGCAATCACAATGTTTGTTAGCTTAAGGTGACAGAATGAATAAGGCTCTACTCTATTTGGGTAATATAATTTATTAACATTAGCACTGTTCTACAATTGTGGGATATTGTAGTATCACTTAACTGGTTTATGTAAAAAAAAGACTAGACTAAAATACCTGAGTGAGTAGATCTGATTTTGTATTCTGATATTAATTTTTTTAAATCCCTCTTGTCTTCTGGGAGGTTATGCTGTTTTTTGGCTGAGGTAGCTTTCTTCATAATAGCTGGTATGGGGCTGTGTTTTGGAATTGTGCTGAGCATAGGGCTGATAATATAGAGATATTTTTGTTATTGCTGAGCAGGACTTGCACAGAGCCAAGGCCCTTTCTGCTTTCCATATTGCCACGCTGGCAAGGAATGGGGGGAGTGTTTGGGAGGAGACCCAGCCTGGACAAGTGAAAATGAACAAGGGATATTCCAGACCACATAACATCTTGGTCAGTAAAGTAAGTGGGAGGAAGAAGGAGGAAGGGATGTTTGAAGTGATGGCATTTCTATTTCCATGTAATGGTTACATGATGTGGGGCCCTGCTCTCATGGAGATGATTGAACACCTGCCTGCCCATGGGAAGCAATGTATTATTACCTTGCTTTTCTTCTCTTTCATGTGTGGCTTTTGTTTTTCTTATTAAACAGTCTTCATCTCAACCCATGAGTTTTCCAGCTTTTACCCTACCAATTCTCTTCCTGATCCTGTTGGTGGCAAAGTGAAGGGATGGCTGTGTGTGGCTTGGCTGCTGACTGGGGTTAAACCACGACGGAGGCACAACTAAAATGAGTAAAATTTCAAGAAAAATAAAATGGATGAAAGAAAGCATAATATTCATAAAGTACATAATCCTTTGTCACTGGAAACATAAATCTCTCCCACTTTAAACAGAAAAATTATGTCTTGGGCTAAGTTGTTATTCGGTGACAGAGATTGTTCTTAAAAAAATAGGAATATGTTTGTGAAGGTGTGAGATTTCTCTTTGCCTACATGAGCTCTAGGGTTTAACAAAAAGAGAAAAGATTTGTTGCCTTGGGAACTATGGTGTCTCCTCCGCTCCCTGCAATAATTACTTTTTCCCTTTTCTTGTATTTTCTTTTTTTTTTTCCCTTCAATTACTTGTTGCCTCTTCTATACTTACAGGAGCACAGACACACACAAATACAATCTGTACTATCAGTTTTCAAACACTTTGCATTCATACATCAATCATTTGCAGTGTGGAAAAATTGGTGTCTGACGAGAATTAAAAAGCACATTGAAGAGGGTGGAGACACCTACATGACTAAACATGCAGTCATATCTTATAGATACATAGAACTGGCAAATCTTTTGATGATTTGGTTTCACTTAGAAATTACATACAGTGCTTATTCCTACACTAATGTAACTGACTGTGCAAGGGCTTCTACTGCTAAATTTGTTCAAAGTGTGTCAAATTATTTAAAAATAAAATTAGTTTAAAATATACATATTTTAGTGTGTTTTAATTTGCTCTGAAATAGCCTGTGGAGTGCTCCCTCTTTTGCAGAAGTAAGGAGGTGTAAGATACTGGTATATTCCTGTTTTCACTAACCCCCTTGTGCCTGAGCTGCTGAACAAGATAGTAGTATTGTGAATGGGATTAATATGCTCCACCATGGCCATAGATTTTGCATATCAGATAGAATGGAAAGATAAAATTTGGGAGAAAATCCACTATTTTATTTTATGACACATTGCGCATTTCCATTTAAAGAAAAAAAAAATCCAAATGTTTAAATAGTGTTAATCCCTCTTTTCTTCTACCCCAACTCTTACCTGCTTGTTAAAAGCCCAAAACATCAGAGACATAAAAATCGACAATTTCAAACTTCAGAAATGTCAAAATTAGAGTCTTCTTGCTCTCATGTGTTCACTTACCCAATTCACACTTGTACACTGGTACTAGGAAATAAATCTTTGATACTGTCCTGTTTTCCTTACAAGGTCTCTGCTCCTCCCCAAGTACCTGAAATGATATTCAGTACAACTGGCTTCTTCCCAGTGATCAAATAATGTTACAGCTTTTTATTTAGCATACACTGCACTTTCAAAGCCAAAGTCCAATGTAAGAGAAGAACACCAGAATTCATGGTAGGACCTATTTCTTCAGCTTCCAGATCTACAGATGAAGATGTGGTTTGGTCTTGACAGCTTGCCACCTTGTCCTCTTCTGTTCAGTTGGATCCAAAACCAGAGTAATTTCTGCCTTGAAAGAATCAGGCTTCACATTTGGGGTAGAACCTCCCATGCACAGGTATTTTACAAAGGAATGAGGTCTTTATTCAATTAGAGTCCCCATGCAGGTTCAGGAAAGCAGAGACCCCAGGTGCTGCAGGTACAGCAAACCACCCAGAGAGCCTCCAGGGCCTCCATTAGAGCATCTCAATCTTCTTCATGGCCTATGGAGAGAAGGAAACTTCTTCAGGGTACAGTCCAGTTCAGGCCCCTTACCAAAGGGATTCTAACCTGGAGAAGTTAGGTAGAAAAAACAGTAATAAGGAAGCTAAATTAGTTGTCCAAAAGTGGGTGCTCTGCATATATCCCCTCACAGTGCAATTACTAGCCAAGATTAATTTTGAATATGGCTCTTAAACTGCCACTATGATGCACAATCCAAAGAACAAAATTTAAATTCAATAGCTATTGCTCTAAACTCAAAATACTCACAGGAGGAATCAGAACTGTCCACTGTCTCATCCCTGTTCCTTACAGGTCTCTTTCCATCTACTGATATTGGCATCACAAGCTTTTGTGTTACTATAAGTTAGAAAAATCAGGAAAAAACCGCAAAAGTAGTGTTGAGCTCTTCATGTTTTCCTGTATACATTGATGTGGTCAGAGGATAGCAGAAATGCTCCTGTTGCCACAAGGAAGTGAAAAATTGAGACAGCACTAGGGTTGGAGTGTGAAAGGATGAAATGGAAGAGCCAATGTAAATAATTCATGAATTTGTGATGACCTTCTTGACCATATATTTGCCTTCTTCACAATGAGGATGATGAAGCACTGGAACACATGTCCCAGAGTTGTGGATGTCCCATCCCTGGAAGTGTTCAAGGCTAGGTTGAACAGGGCTCTAAGCAGCCTATTCTAGTGGTAGGTGGCCCTACCCATGTCAGGAGTGCTGGAACTACGTGATCTTTATGGTCTCTGCTAACCCAAACTGTTCTATTATTCTATGACTTTCACATAGAAAATTCTTTATAAATAATCAGGAAATGCATTTCAGAGGCATTATCTGAGAAACAATTTAGAAAGTATCAGCAAACATAAAGAATAACAAAAGGCCAACACCCCATGGCTATTGGCTAAAAGAATAATTCAGCCATAACACTTCATAATAATGGAATCGTCAATTTAGTTAAGTGCTATGTCATGACTCATCATATTCATGAAGCAGAAAATGCCAGGTAGAGTAGTATTTGTAATCACCAAACAGCACAGTTCAAATGAAATCAAAACTGTATTGAGTAAATATATACACAAATCATACATATAGGTAGTCTGTTTATCCAGTAATTAAAATTGAAGTGCTTTAAAAAGTCAAAGAAAAAATTATATAAGGTGACAAACCATTCAATGAGTCTCCTGTTTCACCCAGAACTAATTTTTGGGTTTTATTTCAGAATTTTAATGATATACTTAAATTATTTAGAAAGAATTCTAGTATTTCCCAGAGTTAAGAGGAACAGATTTCCTTTGGAAAATACTGTCACCAGTAGCAGAAAGACACTATCTTGATTTCATGGTACTTTCAACATTTTCATCCACAATTTCCACTGATCAGAGATGCTATGTCCCACTAGAGGCTGAACTTGTGGCACCTCAGTTAAGAAATATGAGAGTAAGATTTTCAGTCTACATTTGCTGAACCAGAAAATACAGTCACCTCAAGAGAGACATAATCAATAGGCCAAGAAAAGCATCAAGCCCCATCAGTAAACATGTATTAAGGAAGCGCATGTGCATACACTCAGCGGGTGGTATTGATGAAACTGTCCAACACCCATGGGATCTGATGTAATCTGCAAGGAAGGAGAATAAAACATAATGTTTAAGTGCTCTGTGAGGAATAAACTGAATTTCTGTCAGTGACTACTGATTAATTACATGGTCTTTCAAAATCTTTTTTCATAAATGTAACTATATAAAAGCCCTAAGGGCAACATTTTTAGTTGTCCTAAATGTATTCCTATCTGCTATTTTTATAGGTGAAGTAGAAAGGCTTTGTTATTTACATCACAGTAGAACACATACACATGTTTTTAACTCTTAAGACAGTGGCATTGTCAGCATGATATTTAACTCCTATAATAGAACACAAAAAGAAAATTGGAGCAAAAATTTTAGCAAGGCAGAAACCCAAACATCATTTTTTTTCATGGTTAAGTTAGCACTGAGTTTAAAATTGTAGCAATAATTTTTCACTAATCAAAACAAATTTTCCAACACAGAAAGGGCATGTTTATACTGTGTTTTATTTAGATTACAGGAAGCTACGGGTGACATCATGGTGATCCATAAAATAACTTAGTTTATCTGCTAAAAAGACTTAGTTTATATAATTTCAGAAAAAAAAATTGCTAACTGGTCTGATATTATTAACAGTGCTTCTACCTATCAATAAAGATGCATGTCTTGAGCCTTCCCATAACAAAGAAGCATGGTTTTGCACAGGTAGCAAGAAATTCAGTGTGCCTGTAGTTGTGTTGAGTAACATTTGTATAAATGTATAACTTTCTAAACTTTTTTTATATCAGTCAATATAACCTCAATTTCTGTGACCTTCATAAACCCTCTTCACATATGCAGCTTAGAATGCAGAAGATGTTGGATTGATTATTTTGCAGAGGAAGAGGTGCAATAGTCTAAGAACCAGGTTTTAAAGGATTCCCCTGAGAGGGAAATAACTGAAATAAATGTTCTCCATCAGAAAAGTTATGATTTTCTTTAGGAATACAGAACCATCGCCCCCTCTGTAGTTTTCTTGGTAAGTATATCATATAAATTAATTTTTTTCTTTCTTTCTTTTTATTTCCTTTTTATTCACCCTTTTTTTACTTTTTGTTTCTGAGAAGCAGCAGAATATATGAGCTATTTGCACCATTTTCTTCTGATAAATGAATGTGAAAGATAGTCACCATCATTTGGTTATTTAAACTACAGAAACACAATTATTTTTCAATGTAAAACAATGTAAGCAATGCACTGACTTCCATTCCTTTCATTCCTACCATTCCAGTCTTTAATGAGCATTTGAAGACAAAACTGTAAATAAATGATGTACTTTTTTATCTGCAGAACAGACACTAATAAACTAATTGATGTCTTTTGGCTACTATAAGTGCTCCAAAAGGACTATTTTTATGAGATACTTATCACTTGCCAATCTATACATTCCACAGAATTAAAAATAATTCTTTTATGATACATAGAAAGCCATATAATGTGGTTCAACTTTAGCAATACAACAAGCACAACATTCAGGAAGGCTTTCATGCTGTTTATTTTTCAGTTGGGACTTCTGCAGGCTAGAGGTTTACAGCATATCAATTTAATAAATGGGCAATAACAATTTTAAAAAATGAATAAAATTATTTCTGGCCTAGCTCAGCCTGGAAAAGGATATGAGAAAAGGCATGAAATTTTGTTAGGAAGATTATTGGCTTATTGCATATGGACATTGGAAATGGAGTGTTGATTTGCCACATGTTTACCCCAACAGAATTTTTCTTAGTGGTAATACAATCCTCTTTGTGAAGTTTTCCTTCTTCTCAATGCAGTGATTAAGGGTTTAACTCACCTATATAATTCAGATAGCATTTTTATAGTTCCAAATTCAGTCCTTTCAATAGGAAAGAAATATTCATTATTTAAAAGAAATAGCTGGTAGTGGAACTCACTGCAGCCTGTGGAGGAAAGCATGATAGAGCAGCTCTCCACACAGTAGCCCATGCAGGACCCCATCCTGGAGCAAGTGGACTATTTTCTGAAGGAAGAGTGAACCATGGAGAGTCCATGCTGGAGCAGGTTCACCCTGAAGGACTGTGGTCCATGGAGAGGATCCATGCTGGAGCACAGGAGAAACGTAAAGAGGAAGAGTTAGGAGAGAGGAGCTGACTACAGTCTCACCAAAACCTCCTCTTTGTGGCCTCTGGGGGTTGGAGCAAGTCAGAAGTCAGAAATGAAGATGTGACTTTGAGTCTGGGAATAAGGGGTGTGTGACATGATGTCTTCAGTTTTTGCCTCTGTTCCTTTCTTTCCAACTTTATTTTAATTGTCAATTAATTATTTTTCCCCAAATCATATCTGTTTTGCCTTTGATGGTAATTCGTAAGTGATGTCCTTATCTTGGTACTCTTTTTAATCTTACTTTCTCTTCCTGTTCTGTTGAGGTGGGCAGTGAGAGAACAGCTAGGTTAGATGTCTGGTAGTCAGACAAAGATAAACAGACAGGAGCAGTTTTCATAGGCTTTTCTGGAGGTGGATTTCTCTCTTGGGTTGGGACCCCAGTTACTAAAGAGATCCAGTAACCACACCATCACTTATCCCTAGGGTGCTGAGCAAATAATTCGCTTTCTTGTTGCATGAGAACAGGGCTTGAAGACTTTCCCACACAACCTTAAAGAAGCTTTATGGAAACAAATGCATTATAAAAATGCATGCAGGAAGGAAATTTTTAGGTGGACTGCTTACCTCGCTGAACAGGAGAATCTCATTTTCTTTTATTTCTGCTTAGGGATATCTCCTCTTACAGTTAGTGCTGCAGAATGTAGAGCATTGCTTTTGATGAGAGCTTAGTCTTTAAAGGTTAAAACAGAGAGACTTTCCACATCACAGGCTAAAATTCTAGACAAATCCAGATGCCTCAAAAGTTAACAGCAACTTCACTTGCCAGGAAGTACAGGGTCAAACTTGAATGGTTTAGACCTCTGTACAAGTGCTATGAAGAAATAAGAACATCTTCATCTTTCATTGACTTGTGATTTTTGTTTGTGCCTGACTAGAACAGACAACAACATATCTTGTCTCCTTCTCAGTGTATGTCCTCTTTTTCATGTACTATCTTGTCCAAGCCATTAAGAATACCCTGTATTAATTACATGAAGTTATTTGATCTAGCAGCTACTTGAAAAAAAACAAAAACAGTCCTTTTTGGGAGAGGCAGTACTGTAAAAGCTCAATGTAGACTGAACTAAGCAAAAGAGAAGAACTCAGAATTTGCTCCAAGGACTTGAAGTCTGCAATTGAAATGAATTTTGTTTCTTCCCCATGCCTTTAGGAGTGTTAAATACTTCAAAACTATCTGCAAGCTTAAAAAAGCTACCCTCCAAAAGCATATCAAAAGTAAACAAAGAAAAAAATCCAAATGTTTCTTTCACAGACTTGCATATTTCGCTTGCATAATTCAAGAGAACTAGATTTCAATTTCTTTACCAATACTAGATTATAAAACTTTATGGTAATAATAACAAATAGTCTCTTCACTCATGCTCCCTTTATCAGTTTTCTCAGGTGGAAGAATTTCAGAATGGTTGAGACTGGAAACAAACTCTAGATTTCATCAAGACCAATGTCCCTGCTCCAAAAATTTTGAATGTCTCCAGGTGTGGGGTCTCCAGAGTCAATCTCAGTAATCTGGACACCACTAGCAAGACCCAAGCTCCATCTTCTTTAATGTGTCCCATCAGGTATTTAAGAACATTGCTAATACCCCCCTTATTCTTCTGTTCTCCACACTAAATAGCCTCACCTTCTCCTTGTTTCTCCTCATAGGTCAGCTGCTCTAACTCCTTGATCATCCTTGTGGCCCTTTAATGGACCAGTTTCAGTATGTCCTTGTCTGTTAGTGGCAAACTCATAAATGGACCCAGCACCCCATTTGCAGTCTCACCAGTTTTCTAAAGAAAAGTCTCTACCTTTCCCTCAAAAAACCTTCATCCATTCCCCATTGCAGTCATAAATATTAGGTCACCTTCTCAGCTCATGTAAATGAGGATAGTTCCACAGAAGGGAAGTACACTTTGAGTAGTTACAGACTAGCCGAAAAGCTGCCTCAAAATGTCATGATTTTAGGCATTTTCAAGCCATTCCCTTTCCAGTCATCTTGTGTCTGGTGTATGTACAGCTTTGGTATATGCTAGAATATTTGAACGCACATTTCTTTCACTACAAGCTTCAAATGACCTTTTAATGAAGGGCTGAACTGATTTTAAATGCAATTATGTTGTTAATTGAACTGCTATTTTCTCCTCTATCCACTACCAGCCTCACATTTTCATATTCCTGCTTTTTGGTACAATCACTGGAGTTTCTGCTTTCCTGAGCATGACAGCTATCTTCACAAGCACTTGTAAAATACCACCTTCAGCATTAACTTTATTAGATTATTTCTAAAGCAGCAGTAGATCAGTTTCAGAAGCACCATTCTGATCACCTCAGCCAGCACCCTCAGGCCAGCCTTATTTTAGTTTTCAAAGTTAATAAAGAAGTAGCAGTGATCTGCCTTTTAGTGAAAATGCTAACTGAATTGAACAGTTTGACTATAATTTTCTTTCCCTGCACTAATCTCTGCAGACAGTCTGTTTGCTTAATTCTAGTCCTTCCTATTCAATACCTTTGCTCTATCATTAATATTTTTACAGCTCAAAGTCTTCATCACTACATCTCAGGACTGTTGTTGCCAACTGTCTGATGTAAAGGGGGAAAACCAGAAGTTTAAGGTAGTAGTAAAACCAGGCTTCCATGGAGCAGGGATTTACACTGAGCATTTTGTTCTTAGACATTAGGGCATAATTCACAATATGATGCTATCTGTTATTACAAATTATTTACTGGCAGCTATGTGTTTGACATGTATGGGTAAGAGCAACAGCTAGGCTCTTAAACAAAATATGGTAGAATTTTTTTTTGGAAACTGATTTCCCCTGAGGGTAAAATTTCATCTCTGACCTAAATTGTACTACTTACTACTGCTGTTTCTTTTCTCCAGTGTATAAGTACTGACTCCCAAACAAGGAAGTTGGTGCTCCCTCTGATACCTGTGTAGGCACAGAGAATTTCTCTCAAGGAGTTGAGTGTTTTTATGTTGCCCAGGAGTCTAGCTCAAAGTAAAGATGGTCCTTGTGATTTGGAAGGAAAATTAAAAATGCTAAGTACTCTATAACCATCCTACCTTTCTTCTTGTTTTGAAAATATTTGAGAGAACATTTTAATATTTGACAATATTTTAATTTCAACATTCATTATATAGCCTTTCTACAAAGAGAGCAATGCTATAAACAAATTCTGTTTCTCTTGCTCACCTTAAGCAATATCAGAAAAGCCATTTGCATATGGAGACTCTAGCATGAAACTGGCAGATAAAACTTACCTTTAAGGGGTTACAAAGAAGAAAACTTGTTTAAGACTGATACCATTAATTAAAGGTTCTTTGTAGGGGAAGTTCTCAATGAGTCATCCATGACCTGCTGGTCATGGAAGGAGAAGTTGAGGGTTAAGATTTCCAGGTTCTATAAATGTCAATGAAAGTTGGTCAAAAAACCTTCTCAAAGACTATGGACACTGCTTTTCCCCTTGGATTTCACTAGGGAGTGAAAGTTATAGGGAGTCAGTTCTCAAACCTCAAAACAACAACAAAAAAAATCAAGCTCATTTAACATTACCTTTCCAGGAAGCAGTGAAAACTTTAAATGCTAGAGGAATATTTTAAGTATTAGAACTACGTAGGCTGGAAGGAAAGGAGAAGGACAACCAACCTACAAAACACGGCCATTACTATAATGTCATTTTTACAAGGTAAATCCCTGTTCCCTGTCGTGGTTTAGGAACGGCACTCCCTAATTTAATGAACTTCCTGCCGCCCTCAAGACTCTTACAAACCAGACATCACTTGCTCTCTTCCAGCAGAGGGCAGAGAGTATGGGTTGAGATAAAAAGAATTTACAGGGAGCAGCAATGAGATAAGAAAAGGAAAAGTAACAGCAATCATACTGATAACAGGAGTGTACAAAATAGAGAGTGTGGGGCCCAACTCGAGGCAGGCACACCACCCAAACCACTCCCTTTGGCTGAGATCAGTGTTACCCCACTTCTCCCTTTGCTATGGTTGCTCCACCCCAAAAAAAACGCCACTTCTGACTTTTCTGGTAAGAGAGAGAGTCCCTTTCCCCTGCCCTGGCCAGGATGTAAGATGGTATTGAATAACACATCTTGTATACTGCTCTCAGCTCTGTGCCCTCCTGGCTACTGTGAAAAATTAACCCTGTCCTTGGCTGAAATCAGGACATTCCCTTATGTTGCTGTCACTCTAAAATAGCCCAAATGGAGTCTTATGAGTGTAGAACCCAAAATCACAGAAATTTTGTGAAAAAAATCAAACAGTGAGGCTTAGGCAGGAAAACTAATGTTTTTCATTCATTTAAGATGTTCAAAATTCCAATTTTTTCTTTCTTTTTTTTTTCTTTTTGTTCAGATGCATAGTGGTTAAGGACTTTTTCTTTTCTTTTTCTTTCAATGGACACTTTAACACTTGCCAAAACAAATTAGCAGTTATGCATTCAATGTTATAGATGGAAGTTTTATTTTTCAGTTCGGAAGAGCATTTTTAGAAGAAATTCTGTAGCAATTTAGGACCAATTTTTGTACAATTAACTAATTTGGTTAGACCTAACCACCATTTCTTTTTAAACCACATATTCCCAATCAGGTAGCCTTTGTAATATTCAGAACACTTTGATTCATGCTTAATTCAGCAATATGTGTATTTACATAGGAAATACTGTTAACAATAGCTGTGGTTTTTTTGTTTATAGTGTGTCCACATTCTGTTTACCTTGGCCTTTGCTTCCAATATAGAGACAGACAACACTGGAACAATTTCTTGCTCTAGTAAAGTGAGAAAGGCAAGCTCTGAGATATGCACAGTTGGAGATTTGTTTTAGGGTTGAGTTATAAAAAAGCAGCATAAATTACAGCAAAAAGATAACCAGGAGAAATTGCACTGGCGCATATTGTCCTGTATATGCCATAACTATAGATGCACTGGCAAAGCAGCATTGGATCTTGACTGAAGGGGAAAAAATGTAATAAAACCAATTAAATATGTTGAAATATAAGCCAGTCTTCTCATCTGGAGAGGAAGGTTTTCAACGGCATCATGTTTTAAGAGTAAATGGGGGCTCAATTCTAATCAAAACAATGGAGAGGTAAACAGCCAAGGGCCAAATTTGAAAAAGGATTTAGGTAACATTTTCAATGTAGCTATGAAAACATGACTGCTAACACCACTGAACTGGGCAGCTTAAATTTAATTTGTGTTTGTTTACAATATGTATCAGTAATTTATTCACTTTTAAAATCCACCAATTGCCTTCTGTTTCTCTTAGTTGTAGAGAACACCTAGACTGGCTTTACATTAGCCACCTTAGTTGCCAGCAGAACAATACCAGTTTAGATTTCTGAATGTATTAAAAAAACAGACTGGTATTCTGAGGCTTCAAGAACTTGGAAGCCACTGTCTTCTATGATCCAAGATGCAGTTTGTCAACAATTTAAGGTGGAGACTGCTGATTTATGCTCTTTTGAGCAGAAGAGGAAATGGAGAAGCCTGCTGATCTGAGGGTTTGGTGCTCTGGATCAGAGTTCTGAGTGTGGGTCGGATACAAGGCCTAGAGAAATGTAGCCTACTGCAAACTTTCATGTCACAAGCCAATAATGTTTTAGGTGGTTAAGGAGTTAAAATTTTCATTAGTTTAATGGAGAAGAAACCAAAAAAACTGAGACTGAAGTTCTGGAGGGAGTTTGGGTATTAGATTAGAGGGGGAGGGCATAAACCACCAAATAAGCTTTGACCTTAAGTGTTTGTGTATAGTCAGTACAACTATATTAACATAGTTATAAAGTAAAGCTTTGACAATGAAGAGTTGGATGGCCATAAGTCACCTGTTACAGATCCAATACGGTATAAGATATCCAATCTCTATTTTCAAAGGCATGTTTCTACTCAGAAATGGTAGAAATTATACAGTTTTTCAGAAGTAAAAAGATTTCAGAAAAAAAATTGTTCTACTGTAATTTTTCTCCAAATAATCCTTTTTCTCTTTCTCTGATTCTGCTGCATTTCTTCTGTTTTTCTTTCTCTTCCTGGATTTATCAGTCTCCTTTGAACTGAACTCTTTTGGGATCCTCCCTCATGGGGAACCCTGCTTATCTTAGTTCCCTAGTTTTGAAGAAAACTCCTGAGCTCGTTAGAATCTTGTTTCTCGTGTTTATTAACAGGTCATCACAAAACTTGGCAGGTCTCTCCAGACTGGCTGCACAAGTTTAAATCACTGCAATCTGGTACAGTTCTTTCTTCTGATGGTACAAACAAGGCCTTGTGGCACACTTCGTGTCTGATGCACAAAATGGCCCCGAATTACACAGTGCCTTTATCTTTATACTTATTCTTACCTAACCAGCAATAGACATGTATATTATTTTTCTTAACGACCCAATGACCCATCACCTGTGTGCTGCACTGTGGCATTTTCTAACCAATCACTTACTACTACCCAAAAACCTCTAGGAGAAGAACATGAAGAAGAAAGAAGAAGGGACAAGAGACAACACCCTAAATCCTCCATCTTGTCTTCTGTTCTCTAAACTAACTTTTTTCACCCAGTGACTTAAGAAAACTTTCTAATCTACACACTTATACTTTTAGCTTTTTCTATCTAATTTTAACAGTTGTTTTCATGTATCACCATGAAAACATGCTCATGAATTTCATGTTATATGAAATTCAGTGTTTTTCTGGATCTTAGAACTAAGTATCAGAAACAAGGGCACACACTCTGTATCCCAAACTCCAGCATTCCACATCTGAGGAGTTCCTTTTGAAATACTTTTTCTGCAGCAAGAGACTTGATATCTATCATTCATCTATCTCCTGTCAAACTGAACTGGTAGCAAGCAAAGTAAGAAAATGTTTGCATTGTGTTGAAATAATTTTTTAATTTTAGCACTGAAGAGTGTTAAATCTGCATCATGCTTGCTTCTGCTATTCAAGCACACAAAATGTTTTATAAAGACTCTAATAGCTTTTAGAACTTGTAGAAACATAAAGCTATTAAAGGAATTAACCTATATGTTGATTAAACAGTTGAATAAACCTATATGTTTATTTAATACACAAAATACAATTAAAAATTCTGCATAAGTCCCACTTCAGATACCTACCTCTTTTATTGAATCCAGTCATGACTTCTAATGCCCTTGTGAATTTACTACTGTGAAGTTCAGAGAATTTTCCACTTCTAACAGCCAGGCCATAAAACAAGGACCTGCCACTCTGTGTGATAAACAGAAACAATAGAGGCAAATATAATGCTGCTTCTTGTGATAGTTCAAAATGCAATGCAAATGAGCTACCTTCTTCCTAGATTGAAGAATCATCTATATTCAATGAACAGCAATGGAAAACAACACAGATAAGACCAGTTAGGCTTACCAAACTCTTACTCAGTATCTTTCATCTAGAAGTAATTTTTGTCCTGCAGTCTTGTAATCGGAACACTGAGGATTAAGAAGCACTTTTTAATGATAACCTAAAGCTTTGCTTTCTGCTTTATTTCACCTTGCTGGAGTACTTAAAGATGATGATCTTTTCAAAAATACATATGTTAAATATCAGTTCAGACACAGTACAGCAATATTTTGGTATTAGATCCAAGTTAAAAAACAAGGGGCAAAAGGAAGAAAAAGCAATTTCTGCCCCTTCACCCCCCCAAAAAAAAGTTCAAGTTTATTCATGGGAACAGCCAAATTTCCACAGTCTTGACAGACACTTGTACAAAAAATAGTGTATTTGAACTTTCGAAAAACTGGTTTTAAGAATTGTCCATTAAGCTCCTGATTTCTTTTTCTTCATCAGGAAATTCAGAAATATCCTTAAAATGAAAGCAGAACTATGACCCAAGAAACTTTGAGTGGCTTTATTGTATCAATGTTGCTTTATTTTATCAATTGTTTCAAAAGCTGACAGAAGAGGCAGAGCCCCTGTTTCCGGCATTGTTGAAACTCCACTTCAAAAAGACTTTTACTCTGTGAAAGGACAACCATTAAATCTAGAAAAGTTTCTGCTGGGGAGCTCACCACCACATTATCACTGTGAGCCCTCCCCCACTCCCCCTTAATATCTTACTCATGCTGCTAGTAAATAGCACATGCTGCTAGTGTAAGCCAACAAGCTTTTAGAACAAACCAGAAAACTACAGCAAAATAATGGACAGACCATCAGAGCAAACAAAATTAAATTTTGCTACTAATTTAAGGATAACAAAGGTAGAAATAAATAGCATTATATACATCCACTTTAAAAATTCATAGGTCTAAGAAATAAAAAAATATCAAAAAGTATCTGTACATAATTAGGATATTTGCTAATTAATCTGTCTGTTGAACTAGTACATCAACATGATACACAAAAAAATCACATTTTAATAGGATGCTTGTTTATTTTCAAGCAACCCAATGAATGTTTTTTTTTTCTTGTCTAAGTGAAAAGGTTGCTCAGAAAGTGTAATAGTCTGTTGACTCCTGGGATTGCTGAACTGTGTATGACCAGGACTAAATACTTCCTTGCCCAAAATGAGAGGAGCATGGCTGAGAGAGTGCTGGCTGGCTCAAAGCAAAAGACCTTGTTCAGAAGTAGACTCAATTTTGTCTTTGTCTCTTACTCACTATCTTTGCTTGCAATATAATGTCTCTTTTTCTTTATTTTCTTTTTTTTTTCTTCTTTTTTAAAGGAGAGGCAAAAATGAAATTTAGCTGCAGTTGCTGAAATGGCTCTGAGCATCAATATTACTGTAACAGGACTTATTTTTTTTTTTCTTTGTACTGTGACACCTTGTCTTTTCCTTTGTATAATCTGAATAAGTTTGGGCAGTTGCAATTCAGTGAAGTACAATTAACTTATGTAACAGGAAAATTTATGTGCCTATGTATTACATTGTTTCTTTCATAATACATTGGATTAAAGTGGAGAAAAATCTCCAGTGAGCAGGTAACTGCAGTACAAGACTGAGTATCTTGCTTTTATACTTCATTGCTTTGTACTGTGCTACCAGAAAGCTATTTATAGATCTGCTCTGCAGTTGCACAGTTGTAGCTTATATCTTGTCTAAAAGAAGCAAGGTTGCCCTACTGAGACTTTGCCCTTCTCTCAAGGGTAAACTAAAATCCATTCAACTTAAATATATGCTGTAAACCCTGCACATTAATGGCTGTGATGGAAATATTATGTAGTTATTTATAACAAAATATCCATTTGGGAAAGTGAAATAGATAGGCATATTTGAAAGCTGTTGCCTCTCTATTATCCTCCTAAAGTCGCTGTCTTTGTGCCTAAAGCTTGAAAGTTTGTTTTGCTGGCACCATGGCAAAGTAAGCAAATGTGTCTCCATAGAGCAGATTCCTGCTGCTTATGACCCCACAACAAACAGTTTGTGAAAATTAGCACAGACATCCAACCAGAACCTATATTGCCCCAAAGAAATCCAGAGAAATATTTCTGCTTACAGAGAATGTTTTTAAAGCACAATTGCTCATATTAGCAGGAGATCAAATAGTAAATTTGGAGAAAATTAGTAATTTAATCTAACTAGATACAGTTAGATGTGAATAAACATATAATGATAGACATAAGCAAGAATCTACACATGCCCATGAATAAGCACACACACACATACACATACAAATTTTAAAATTGACTGTAGACAAAAGGAAGATGTTTTATCCTGACTTTGCTCTTATAAATTTCAAATATTTAGATAAATCTTATTTAAACATCAACCTTTATTGATTTTAAAACAAGGGACTGAAGATGGAAGAAACTGGAAGATGCAGAAATGCTGAATAAGAGATTCCTTTGAGATCTTATGTAACGTATCAGCCATGCTGTAAGATACAACAGCCTCTGAACTGTATTATACAATCATAGTTCTTTTAGTTTTAAACAATCATTTTTTATGGTCTTCTAAAAGTCTTCTTTTCTGAGTCTATGTTATGCATCCAAATATTCTTGAGTTAAAGCGCTAGTATTACATCCAAAAGCAGGACTCAGTGATTTACAAAGAAGTATCTAGCTGTGGTATTCCCTGCTAGTCTTTGTGGGGATCCTGCACAGTCCTCACATTAAATCCACTTTGATAGAATTTATACACACAGTAGATGCAGAAAACGATCTTGCCAGTCTTTCAAATAAGCCATTTTGCCTCCCAAAGAACTTAATCAGTCTATGAATTTGTTCTTTATAGCTTATGAAGAAAAGCAGTGAGAGGTGCAGTAACAGACAGCTAGTTATCTTGCAAGATTTGATGAGGTCTGCAGACAGCTGCCTTGTAAAATGTTAAGAAAAACAGCCACAGCAAAATGCTTATCTGTGAGACTTGAAGTTGTACTGAAGTTGTAGCTGTAATTCTTCTGGCTCAAAATTCTGATCAAGACTGACTTCTCTGAAACAAAAGAAGACAGCCAGCAGACACATCTAGGTTTCTGGGTTAGGAAGCTGAACATAAACCTTTTGTTTCATGTCTTATGATAAAAGAAGGCAGACATTATGAGTGAAAAAACCAGTAGTAGTAGTACATAAATGTATGTGATAACATCTTACCTCTCTTTTTATAATCACCTCTTTCTGATCTCCAGTCTCCTTTAGCCAAATCTGAGCACCATCTGCATTTTGTGGAACGTTACATAACGAGCACATAGGACGGTATTGCACAGTGTGAAACAGAAACAAACCAGAGCAGGACATGGCGCTTGATGGATTTCTTGGCAGCTAGGGATTACCATGAATGTTTGGGGTTTTTCTGAGCTTAGCACCACAAGTAACTCTATTTCCCTTTCAGCAGTAGGAAGAAAAACCTAGGAGGTAATTTTTACTCAGATAATTACAGGAAAACATCCAATGTACCCTTGAGAACATTCCTATCCAAAATTAATGACATTAAACACAGATAATCTTGAACTAGAATGGCACATTAGGGATATAAAATGATTTTTCTGAGTTTACATGGAACTTCTAAACTCAGAGAAGTGTGTGAGAAAATGAAAAAAAAAGATGCTTTGAAGAATTTGAAACAGCTGTGACTTTACTAACATATATCTGTTCTGGCAGAGAGAAGCATGTATTATATATATATAAATGCCTAGGATACATTTTGCTTGAAGTTCAAAGCCCAAGCTGTCACATTTCTGTGACCGTTTGCCGTGTCTGAAAAGGTTCATGTGCAAACAAACCTTGAGACAGGTACCTTGAAACAAGACAGGTAAGAAGGGACTAAGAGGAGTTTCAGAGATGCAAAACTAAAATATGCCAAAGGATTTTAAAAGTTTGTGTCAGCTTCTGTCCTACTTTACCAAACTTTCCAAATTCAAACAAGCTAGTGTGCATAAAATGAATAAAAACTTTTTCCCCTCCAAAAAAAGGCTCACCCACACTAAACCCAGGAGCAGCAAAACCAAACACACTTTTTCCCCTTTGGCTATTTACTTCTTTTCTATGTAAACATACACTACAGGCAGGATTGTGATTACCAAGATTAGAAACAGCATCACACCATCATCTTCTTCCCTAGTCCTCCTTCCTCCACTAAATTCTGTTCAATGCTTCCTTTGATACAGGAAAGTATTTGTTTAGTGAGAGTCATCCCATTCCCCATGCATATCATACGTCATTGCTTAACACATCCTCCCAAGTATTCTATAACTTCCCAAAATGCTGACTACTGACATCTTATCTACTGCTTATATAACTGCATTCCTGGTATTGGACACTACCTCTACTTGGTATTTCTAACTGTATAAAGGGTTGGAGTGCAATACCCTGAAATTCTCTATCTTAATTTAAGAGGTTTTTTTGTTGTGTTACACAGTTATCTATTCCCTTTCAACCTTGGAATTGTAAATGAAGGATTGTTCCAATTGGTCAGACTAAGACTTTCCTCTCATGGTCGGGCAAATTTTGCCTAGATCCTGTCTGACCTACACTCTGGGCACCTGAAGCTCAACCCAATTCTCCCATACTTTGTTTTAAGACAGTTTAGGAGGCAGATCCTCCAAAATCAGTTACTTTCCCTATAGTTTTAACTAATCCATTTCCACCAAGAAGGAGAGGCAAATGCAAGTAGATAAAAGTGAAAAAAACTAACAGTTTACTAAAAATCAAAACAGCAACAGGCAAAAAAAACCAAGAACAACCCAGTAAATAATCAATAATTACAAAATTTCTGAAATCTCAGGGACTTGCTGGAGCAAAGAGAAACCCAACATGGCGGAGGAACCACTCCCCCAAGATGGCAGCAGAACCCCTCCCCCAAGATGGCAGCAGAACCCGTCCCCCAAGATGGCGGCCTCCGCGGCCCGCCATGTATGGGGAGACACAGAGAAAAGATGGTAGCAGCTCTCCCCCAGACCTTATCGCTCTGGTGGCAGCAGCTCCATCAGCAAAGGCAGATGGCACGCTCTGGTGGCTGGATCCACCGGTGGTGTGGGCGCTGCTGTCTTGGGTCTCGCTTCAGTGGAGGAAGATTGATGTACTCCTGAGCATGGTGTCACACCATGGTCTGACCCTAACCTGCTCTGGCTTTGTACTGCCAACAGGTGTTGCAAAATTCACTCTGAAACTGTTTCTGAGTGAGAAATGCATCTTCTTGGGTTGCTACTACTACTGCCTGGAAACCTGTCTGAAGCAACCCCTTGAGACGGAAAACCAGAGAGGAGCCTCTGCCCGCACTGCCTCTGTGCACTGTCCCTGCAAGAAACAAAAGCAAAGTGCCAGACCCAAGAGAGCTCTGCTTGGCTGACCTGACTTTTTAAAAAGGTCCCACTCAGTCTTGAGGCTGGGGCTGAAAAAGGCAGTAACAATTTTGGGCACAGATAGATGTGGAATACAGTAATCCTTGGGGTTACTCAGGACACTCCATGACCTGACTTAGTGACTATATTTACACTTTGCCTTATCTCTGTCATTTTGGACCTGTATTACAGGCAGATTTTCTCTAGCTCTGGCTTTTGTTGTTCCTCATTGGACTTCTTGGATTGACCTTAGATGTGACTCGTTACTTCATCCTGGGTGAATGATCCCTGGATTGCCAACAGATCCTGTAACTACCTCCAGTTTGTCTCAGCTCAGAGCTGGCAGGAGCCCCCTCAGTGAGCCCTGAACATTCACTGGGGTCACTGCTTGGCCCTCTCACAGAGTAGCCCTGTTTGTGCTGCTGTCTGATGGGATGGCTTCTGCTCTCCCCAGGCAACCATTTGTTACTGTGGTACCACTAGAGCTGTTGACATGGAGCAGACACAAAAGAAGATAATCTCCTTTTCCGCATGACCTAACCATGTTTCACTCTTGTGGCTATGCTGAGGGAGCTGACCATGTCCTCTGTGCCACCACTGTATTGGAAAGCAGAAAAAAAAAAAGCACAGGGAACTAAAATACCAGCCTGCAGCAAAGCAGTACACTGAAATGGCATGGCCATCTAATGAGACCAAAGAGGGCGTGTAGGACAAATAAGCACTATTGCATTCTTCTTTTTCAGTTTTGATACTTTGTATCCAAAACTTCATCTCTTCTACTAAGAGGACCCAGTAGAACTTTTGGAGACCATGCTTCTTCTGTGATGATATTAGATTAAGGAATAAAATAGTTCCCATAACCTGAAGAAAATTTAAACATTTTCAAAAAATCCTTTTTTGCAAACTAAGGAAAAAATGAAGTCAGAAAATGTTCATGGTGTAGAAATCCTTTTTTACATATCCAAAACAAATTAACTTTTTTTATTAGTAAATCATAATGTTCTACTTCAATAAGAATTCTTTTCCATTTTAGCTACCTTAAAGATGAGACTTAAAAGAAAAATATATTTTCTACTAGAAAGCTGGATTTTTTAAATTTAGCAATTGCAAACAGGAGTTTTACAAAACTAAAATATATTTTTTGTGTTAAGTTATTAATATGTTCTCTGCGCAGCCAGTTGACGTCTATTCTCTAGCACCAGACTTTCTCAAGACCCTTCAAAAACAGCTTAAGGCATCCACCTCCGCAGTGACAGTTCCAGAGTGGAAACAAGCATTTAAAAGTTAGTTTGAATGGCAAACATTAGAGATACTGGAGATACAAGAGCTGGAGTATAGTCCCCAAATGACCACAACTAACCATCAAAGGAAAAGAGTAAAGCAGCTTGTCAAGGACTTGCACATGAAACCTCATCTTTATAGAGAAATACAAACTCAGTGTGATGTTTCTTGTGTGAAGAGGAATCCCTCTGATATACTATTATTTGACATCTGTATGGCAATATCTAATCAAATAAATGTGCCAATTTCTCTCCTGAGCAGAGTATACACTATAATCCATCAGTGAACAAATCAGATCAGTGAGGGGGGAAAGGGCAAACAAATAAAAAACCCAAGATCCTGAGCAGTCTTTTCGGTCAGAGGCTAGAGACCCCATTAAAAAGATAAATATATAGATAAATTTAGATAAATAAATAAATAAATAAATTTTAACTTTCTGGATTATTTTATGTTTGGTTGGTTTTTAATTTGGTTAGGTTTTGTTCCTCCTCTTCAGCATTCCATGAGGCCAGTCTCAGATCAAATTTCTTTTGCAAAGATTCTAGTGAAGATTTTTCATGATTTAGGCTGACATTGCAGTTTCTTTGGGTTCTTGTCTCAGTTGCCACGAGGGAAAAGTACAAAAGTCTTTTGCGGACCATATTTTTAATTACAAGCTTGGTTATTTTTTAAATGTTATTTATTATTTAAAGCGCTTTTTTGGACTCTTGCTTTATCTGAGATGTATTCAAGGCCTGTCAGTTAGGAATAAAAATTGGCAGTTGAAAGACAGCCACTGTTAGTTTTTAGAAAGGTTATGCATCCCTTACCTCCGTCTGTGAGAAAATACAGCACCCAGGAACTGGGAGTCTAAACCAAATGTGCTCTTTACTTATCATGACTGATACCATGGCAGCTCTCTCTCAAATCAAACAGTGCTACATCATCAACAAAGAAGAGCGCTGAGAAAAACAGAATCAAAATGCCACAACTGACACCACAAGAGTTCCAGTGGGGTGAGCATTCACAAATCTTAGTTTTGGGAATGAAACACAAATATGAAATACTAATTTATCCATTCATTCTCCAGAAAAACACACTCATGTAATTTAAGAAGCACCAGTAGAAGTGAATTGAAGAAGGAATAGGAATCAGAACTTCTGTAATGGATTAATAGTCATCAGGAAGAGGTCTGGTGCAGTGATATTGTTTTGGCAAAACATATGCTATCAACTTTCTCTGGCGTATAATGCCAACATATTTGGCAATTATAGGCCAGAGAAATATAATTTCTGCAATTATATTATTGCAAATCCTGAAAAACAGATCCTTCATTGTAGAATATCCTTTTACTTTTCAAAGTCTTTGTTATATACTTGAAAGAAATTAAAGGGCAAGCATAATTTCTATAGTGAATAACAATAACAATATCCCTTTTCTAGACCAATTAGAATTCTATACATAGATTTTAAAAAAGCATACAATGTTTTATAGAAGTATATGACAGCTGTCATAGGGAGGAAAATCTCTGTAGTACCTAAGGGTCGGAAAGTAGTCTTTGTTTTTGTTACTTGAAATAACAACTTGGCTTTTTGACAACAATTGCAACCAGTTGTTCTTTATTTTGGTCTTAGGTTAGTTTTTTGTTTGGTTTTTTGTTTGTTTGTTTATTGGTTGGTTTGTTTGTTTAATGAAGCTTTCCACTAAAAGGCTTCCTTTGTGTGTGGTTCTAAATAGAAAATAAGTAGGGAAATGATCTCCATCTTCATCTAATGTGAGGAGAATCATGCTGTGTCACTTTGTTGCTGGATGCTAGTTGGAGTGATAGCAAACAAAGAATCTGCCACATCCTTTTCTTTCTTTGCCACAAGCATTACCATAAAAGATGGATCACGTGGGTTAAAGAGTTTGTTCCTTTCAGACTTTGCCATTAAAATATACTCCATAATAAAACACCCTGGGTTTTTTCAGATAAATTTTCATTGTTTCAAGTATCTCAGGATATATATGCTATACAGGATGATTGTGAAACACATGGCAAACAAAATCCCCTTTTTTTTCGAAATGGAATATTTACTTCTTGTGGCATTGAGAACTTTCATTATATAGTTTTCATAGAAAAGCAGGGATAGAAGACTAAATTTTTATAAAGTTCTGCTTTGGAACTGTGAGACTCAAGAGTTTCCAGTCCTCCAGAGGATGAGGTTGCTTCTTATGTATGGGCTAGACTATTTATAAAGTAACGGAGTTTTACAAAAATAGGTATTTTGAGCCTGGCACTAAAATGTCCAGAAGTGGACAAAGAGAAAAGAATTAGTAACACCAGAATCACACAGAGAAATGTATATGTGTCATGTTCAGAGCAGTAACTACAGTTATTGCATTTTTTTCATGATTTTTCTAAGGGCTAAAGCACGAGAAGGTATCTCTTAAATAAAGCACATCACATCTTGTGTTAACTCAAAGAAATCAAAATTGCACATAATGGTCATTTTTCTCTTTTCTTAGCTGCCCGTGGAAACACAAAATGACTTGCAATCACAAAAACTGTGCTGTGCACTTGACATTACCAGTTTGCTGGTGAACAAAGTTTTAGACATATTTCATCTTGATGATGGCTAAGAGTTTATGTAGGACAAAATTGCCGACAGCTCTTTCCTTTCCTTTTGGGCCCTGTTCAATGTCTTTAGCTTTCAATTTATTTCCTATTTCAGACTGTAGTGTGCAATTTCCTGTCCTTAAGGGGAAAAGCACTTGATGGAACAGATGCACATAGTAGGAATATCTTGGGTCTACTATTCACACCTAAATCTGTTACAAAATGATGAAGGGAATCTCTGTTTTAAAGACATTATAAACGGCATGTCAGAACGACAATTTTAGAATTGATCCTTCTTACCTAGTAAGGCACCCTTGCTAAGGTAGATTGAACTTCACTAGAGTTAGAAATAACTATTGTGTTTTGTTTTTTCCCTGTAAACGCTTTCAAAATTTCTTCAAAGTAACATGCTTTGATCAGGATACATTTTTTGTGAATGCCTTTATAATGTACTTTCAATGGCATAAATATGTACTAGGTAAAACCATAAAAGATGTTTTATCTTGTCACTTTACTTGAACAATATTCTGCCGGTTGCTCAGTTCCAAAGTCCTCATTTGTGCTGGAAAGTCTAAGTTGTGCATGTGAGTAAATATTGACACCAAAGAGTAAAAAATCTTATATGAAATCAAGTGTCTTTAGCTATTCTGGACATAAGGAGACAGAACCAATGATAATTTGGCTGTATTTACTTACCTCAGACTCAAACTTCAGGTAAATGTAAGAAAACGGTCAGTCAAATTTGCCACAGAAAGTTGCACTGACAGTTTCCCAGTACACCTTTTTTTCTCTTTATTCAGGTAGCTCCACCTGTGTAAATAAAAAAAATCAGTCTGAGCATTAGGGTTAAACCACATTTTTAGAATTTTCTCAATTATTTTCCTTGCTTTTGGCAGGGGTGATGAAACTAGATGATCTTTAAGGTCTCTTCCAACCCAAAGCATTCTATGATTCTGTGATTCTATATATGTATGGTTTGTACTTTCATCCATGCTTTTGAATTATTTCAATTGCTTTGTGTATTAAAATTGAAAATAAAAGCAGTATTTGGCTGATAGCATCTAGTGACACGTTTACATTAGCTCTGAATGACTGAGCTTTTTCTGCAGCATCAAAATCCCACAACTTGTTGTGATACTTAATTGCAGTCAACATCCTGTTACACTAATTGTATATATTATTTGAATACTATTATTTTGTATTAAGATACTTTTTAAAATTTATTCCTTTGCCATCCTGACTACTGCTACAATTTGATTTTCATTACCACAGTATTATTTTTATTGCTCATAATTACACACAAAAAAAAAAAGTATTATTTTTAAGAGAAAGCAATTTCTCCTTTAAAGGTTGATTTATAGTCTGGGATAATAAATGGAATGGAAAAAACTTGAAGCACCTTTCAAATCTCAAATTCAGAAATTTTGTTGAACATGCATCAGTATATATTGTGAGAAAAAAAAAAAAAGAAACATGAAGTTATTTGTACATAATATATTTCTCTCTTCACCATTCCAAAAGGAGCAGATGATTTCTCACTACCATCTTTATGCATTTAAATAAAGGTCTAAAACTAGAAATGTAGGATCACAGCATACTCAGAAGAGAGAGGCAGATGTCTACAGAATTTGTTTGAGGACACCAAAGTTGCAGAACCAGCTTTTGACTCTTCCCAGCACTCTAAATAACTTCTTGGAGATAGAAAACTCACTCTGTGAAGTGCTGGAAGGTATTTGGTCACTAAGGTAGGCACTCATTTTAGGTAGTATACATGCATCTCTTTCCCCCATCTAGTGTTTACGTACAGACTTTTGCTTCCTCATACTAAACTAGATGCTGCACTTAAAGTATTTGAGTGAGGAAAAAAGGGGATTGCTGATTTTAGCTCAAGGGGTCACCATTTCTAGCGTAAGTAGTGTCTCCTCCAGACCTCCATGATTAACTAATTCAGTCATTAACAGACCTGCAGCAGGAGTCCATCCACATGGGGTATGTTTGTCCTGGTGGACTGAAGTCCACCACAGTGGAGTGAGCAGGTGAAAAGTGTGAGGAGGCAGGAGTGGCAGAGAGCAACTGAGATATGTGGTGAAGCTGATTTCCTTAAGGGCATGGATTTTTTTCCAGTGGGACCTTGACAAGTTTAAGGAATGAGCTCATCTGAAGACCAGGAAATTTAACAAGTGCAGTGCCCACCATGTGGGTCAAGGAAAAACTCAATACAGACTTGGGGATGAATGGATTGAGAGCAGCCTTATGGAAGGCAACTTGAAAATACTGGTGCATGTTAAACTGGGCATGTTCTGGCAGTCTGCACTTGCAGCCCAGTGGTCACCTGGGTTGCATAGAAAGAAGTGGGTACAGGGAGGTGGTTCTTCCTCTGGATTCTGCTCTGATGAGACTCCCCTTGGAGTACTGCATCTGGCTCTGGGGTCCCCTGCACAGGAAAGACATAGACCTATTAGAAGCAGGTCTAGGGATGGGTCACAAAAATAACTAGAGAGTTGGAACACCTCTTCTGAGAAGAAAATCTGAGAGAGTTGGGGTTGTTCAGCCTAGACATGAGAGTTTTTGGGAGACATTATTGTATCCTTTCTTATAATGGCCCCTAAAAGGATATTGCAAGAAAGTCAGCAAGAGTCTTTTCACCAGGGCCTATAGTGACAAGAAGATGAAAAAAAATTTAAACAGCAGGAGAGTAAATTAAGATTGGATATGAATTTTTTTATGATGATGGTGATGAGACACTGGCACAGGTTGCCCAGAGAATTTGTGGATATCCCATACCTAGAAGAGTTCAAGGTCAGGTTGAAGGGGAGTTTGAGCAACCTGCTATAGTGAAAGATGTCCTGTGACAGAGGAATTAGACTAGATGATTTTTGAAATCCCTTCCAGCCCAAAACGTTCAGTGACTCTATGAGTCTTTTAACTCAACACTATTTTTATAGGCAATAAATTAATTTTCCCCAATTTGAGTCTGGTTTCCTTATGCTGGTATTTGATAATTGATTTCCATGTCCTTATCTTGACCTGCAAGCTTTTGTTTGTCTTATTTCTCCTGCTGTACTCTTATAGAAGGGGAGTGAGAGAGTAAGTGTGCGGATATCTGGCAGTCAGCCAAAATCAACCCACTGCACCATATCTCTTGAAAACAGCCCAAATTAACCTTAACTGATACGTCTAGAATTGTAAACTTCAAATAAAATTTTGTCTGCAAAATATTATTAGGAGTTTTTCTCTTTTATTAACAAACTTATTTTGCCTGTCATGTCTCTATTTTAACTAATCAGTTGTGCCTTATAATTTTTGTTAGAAAAGGTTGCACCTGTACTGCCTGTAAGGAACTTTGCCACCTATATTGTGATTAACTAATATTGTCCAGCATAAAGCAAATCCATAAGGAAATCCTTAAGTGGTTGATGACAACTTCTCCATGATTGCTGTATGATGAAGCAGGGGAAAACCATTTAATCACATAGCTTTATGTAATGTCACTGAATGAATTCACACCAAGAAACTTAATTAAGATTGGCAAGCATTTTAATTTAAGTATATTCAAGCACTTCACTTTCTATGAGTAGTCTTTCTTTAACACAAAGCAAAACAAGACAGCATTATCTATGTTTTATAAACATCCAGAAAAGAAGACAGTGAAATTCTAAAGATGTTTCAAAGTCAGGGAATAATATCATTTCATTGAATTATCTAGTGTCCTCTAAAATTCATATGAAGCTTCAATTTCATGGTTTTCCTTGTGTTTTTGTTAATATGGTTGTTTCTTCTCCTGAGGAAAATGTTGCTGTGGAAGCTGTTTTGTATGTATTTGTATACACTCAGCTTTTTTCTTTGGGCACTTTTATAATTCTACAGATATTACAGTCAGATGCATAATTTTATTCTTAAAATTGTATACACATGAAAAGAAGAAAAAAGGCTTAAATCAACTGTTCAAATAAAAACTCAGCCTCCAGACATGTCTTCAACATATATTAATCTACTCATGATTACCCCACATTCCTGTAGCCAACTTGTTTCCAGTAGCTACACTTATTCTTCCACCTTTTGTCTGCAAAAGAAGGACAAAACCAAAACATCTGAAAACCTATATATTGGAGAGATTCATCTGAGTCTACGTGTACCTCCTGCCATTTATTTTAGGTTCTTTACGAGTAGAAACAGAATGAATGTAATTGAATGCATGAAGACAGAATCATTTCACTGAGCTAAGCATATGACAGCAGGTGCCTGGAAAAACTGCTATGACAGTGTGCCAAGGAAGACATGAAAACTGCATTCTCTCATGTAAATTAGAAGGCAGAGAAAATTAACATTATCTCTCTTCTGCAATCTTTTTTCCCATAGCTGGTTTGCAGGGAATTGAGATCTCAGGAAAAAATGTATTGGAAAGAAAAGGACCAAAACGGATGTTTTCTCAATAGTAGACCTGTCACATATATTGAATTCCAGGTCAGCAACAGGCAAATATTAAAAGGGTTGACTTAGATCTCTTTTTGCATTTAAGAACTGATTCAAATCTGCCTGAGCAAATGGGAATAAAAAAATCAGTGTTCTGTGGTTCAGTTCTTAAAAAAATCCTTTCATGTAAGCATCTCAATATAGTTTACTCACAGCTTTTATTACATACACTGGAGATAAGCACTGAGCCTTCAAAAATTAGGCAATGCACATATGCAAATATGTAGTTTTGGATGCCCATATTTTCAACTGGTTCTTTCATCCAAAACCTTGAAGTATGATTTTCAGAAGCATAATTTTAGATCACGTCTTTTGAATAAATTTTTAGTTCTTCTGTTGAGTGTTTTCACTTTGAAAGCCATGATTTCCTTGAATTCTAGGCATGCAAATGATGTATTGGCCTACATAAGCTATTTTTAGGCTTGCATGACTAACTTATATGCTCAGTAAAGACCACAAGTACAGACAACATCTCTCAAACATTAAGCTAGCATAAGAATAGGTATGCAAGAAGGTATGTGAATAACCTCAGTATACCTCCTACTGGTTGTGAAAACATCAGTATAAACCTAATTAAACATGTAACTGGTCTCTTCAACCACAGTTTTAAAGTTATTTGATAAGTCATCGTACCCAGTTTTATTTGAAAAGACAGACCCTCTCTTCAATCTCATATAATAGTGTAACCTTTGTAGCTTGAGAGTGGAGGTAAAGCATGCCATCTTCTCTTGGAAGCCACAGCTCTCTTCTTTCCTACCCTGGACAAAGAAAGGTGCTGCCCAGCTCAGTGCAACTTTATCATGACAGCTGTGGTAGCTCTAAGAAGAGTTTGATTACAGCCAGTTCTGTAAGGAGAGGGTTGTTCTGCTAGGGAGGGAGGGCAGAATTTCACAGGGACTGTGAGAAATCATCCCCATATGGGTTCCTGCTAGGGATAGTACTACACCAATATTAAGTATTTGCTTTCAAAATACGTCTGCTGTTTCAAAATTTCCTTGACAGATTGAGTTATTTTTAAGTTACAAGACATTACATTTCATTGTAACCCACATAGCTTCTGTCTGCAATTCTCAGTTTATTATGATATCCAGTAGTTGTTAAAAACACTGTGACTGGATATATTAAAATTTTAGTGAAATTGAGTCTTTAAGGGAATCAGATGTTTCATCTGAGACATGGAGAAGTGATACAAAAATCAAGGGAAACTATTCCTTCTTTCCCTGTGTCTGTATTTCCCAGCACACTCACACACACATCACTAACACAACTTTTATCCTACAGACAATTTGAAGGCATTATTATTCTTTTGTTAATGTAAGAAAACTGAGTTTAAAAATACATATAATAAACAAGTTTAGTTTTATTTGTTATGCCAAAAGCTAAGGTTGCATTGCTAGCAAATTTTCATCATATCTGAATAAGCACATTTGGCTTGCAGCTCCTTAGAGAGATAATTCACTGAAGAAAAATGAATTTCAATTGACTCAGCAGATGTTTAAAGTTCTGCATGTTCAGGAACTGAATAAATATTTGCATGAATATGGAGTGTTATAACCAAGGAGTTCTCAGTCAAATTTTGGTCTCCTTACTAATATTGGTAAAGATAACAGGACTTTTAAATATTCAAAGGCAGAATAGAAGAACTTTATGAAATCTAAGAGTTACACATAACAAATCTGAAATCTTTCGAATAAATCAACTTTCAGAACTCCTAGGAAATCTGTAGAGCAAGTCACTTGAAGCAACAGGGATGGCAGTGCTTGTTATCAGGCAAATCATGATTAGTCTGTGCATCATCCTACAGTCAGCCCCATAGTGTTGTTTTAGGCTATCTGTTATGAAGAGACAGAGTTGTTCGGAAAAAAAGACAGGGCTGCTGCATTGTCATCCATCAAATTCTCTTCCTCTGTCAGGCCTGATGTTGTGTTTGAACCCCAGCCAACAGGTAAGTACCACACGAGCTGATCACACAATCCTCACTTCCTCCTCATGTGAAGGGGAGGAGAATAGAAAAGGTAAATCTCCTGTGTTAAGAACAATTTAATACTCAAAACAAAACACAAAAAAACTAACTAAAAATGCCAAAACCCAACCCAAATTTACATACTGGACATGGCATTCAAAGGGGTATGGAATATCCCTTTGGTCAATTCTGGTCAGCTGTCCTGGCCATGCTCCTTGCAGCTCCTTGTGCAGCTCCTCACTGTCAGAACACAGGAAACTGGAAAGTCCTTGACTCAGGGTAAACTCTACCAAGCAACAACTAAAATATCAGTGTGTTATCAACATTATTCAAACACTGAATCCAAAATACAACTCTGTACCAGCTACTAAGAACAGAACTCTGTCCCAGCTGAAAACAGAAGACTTGTAGATAGTAAGGCATCCAAATAAAGAGTAAGGCTGTTATATTTCATTATGTCCAACTCTATCTCATGTATTTCATTTGTTCTGACACTGTCCACAATCTTGCAATTAGATTTGTACACTTTGAAAAGGACAGTAGAATAAATTAGCATTTTACTCTAAGGGCAATAGTACAGAGCAACATAGCCTTGGAGAAGTAGATAAAGAATGTAACTTAAGCAAACAAAAGTTAAGCAAGACAAGCAGGATACTAGCTCTGTGAGGCTGATCAAGTAGAAGTTATGCAGAACAATTATTATTGTGCTTACTCAAAATTGGGGGTTGAGAAACAGCTATGTAAAGAGGAAGCTCGACTTTGAAGCCCACTGAAGAAGATCCACAAAGAACCATATTGAGACTTCTGATAAGGGGTGGGAATATGTAAAATAAAGTAATACATAGGTAATACATATGTATCAAGGACATGGCAGAGCTAATGAATATGTAATAAATGTGTCTGATGAAAACTCTGTTCACCTGACACTTGGCACACTCAACTTGAGGAAGGTTGCTCTGAATGACCAGTTCACTGTAATAAAGAATGCCTGTTTTTAGCACTCAAAACTGTGTTAGAAAATTTCTATCTGGCCAATTTTGGTATCAAGTCTCAAAGTTACAATTCTGGATGCATCTTGAATTCAGAATTCTTGAAATCTTCTTAAATTTCATGAATTCCATCAGCAGTGATGTCTCAGAGTAATGGACTACAGGACCTCACTGACAGATACTGCCCTAATCCTAATATTTCATGGCTCTTGATATTAAATACTGTCCACCAGGTGGTATAAACTTTGATTGTGTCCGTAGGGAAGCATGAAGGCAGAGCTATTTCTTTAAAGAAATTGGTAATCCAGAACAAGTGGAGTTTTGCCAGGTCTCTCCTGGCATGCAGCAAACTAAATATTCCAGTTTTAAACAATTACCATTTTCTGCCAGCTCTTATTTTGTATAATAAACTGTAATGACCAAAGAGGTTTTTCTACACAAATTACCAGACTTGAGCAGCAAAAATCTGTGATTGTTTTGAAAAGCAGGGGTTTCTGTATTTTCTTTGAGAACAGCACATTTTTTTTATTTGAATAGTTACTCATGCAGTCATAGAAGATGAGCTTAAAATCCCTCACAAAGATGAGATCTTACCATTCCAGCACCAGCAGAAGTGGCAAAAGCAGTGCTATAGCATGTGTCATCATTTTCTTAAGGAAGCTGCTGAAGCCAGTATCCATAGGTCCTGATAAGGGATGTCTGATGTTTTCTTACTTGTCGTTTCCTTTTTCTATTTCCCTAGACATTTTTGACATTGAGAATTTTTACTTGCAGGTTGTCGTTGTCTAGGAGATGGGGTATAAGCCTTTTCAACAGAAACTGTGAAAAAGAGAAAAAATGAGTAAGAAATTGAAATGACAGCTTTGGTGATGGCTTTTTGTTCATCTAGTCAACTGTACTATAGTGCTGCTGAATGAGCAGTTTCCACTGTACCTCAGAAAAAAAATCTGAAAGAGCAATGAGTATGTTTCTTTCCTCCTTGTAGTGCTGCATATGATCTTTTTTGTGGTGTTTCAACTTGATGAAATAAAATTGTTACCAAATAAATGTTCCTTATAAGAGAAGTTGTCATTGTCTCTGGAGTTTTAAAGTGGTCGTATCTATAAAAAGTCAGCATTTAGCCTTCCATGATATCACAAGTCACCTAACTATCAGTATGAAAAGCTCCCATCATGTCTTGCTGAGTTTAACTTTTACACTTCTGTCTGTTCAACTGGCTCAACACAGTATAAAACCAGTTGTGTACATGCATTTCAAACTGATTTCCAAATATGCTTCTTGTCTCATACATACATAAATATGCTTGTGTCTCATATTTACATTTTGAAGACTGTACAGAGTCATAGAATCAGGGAGTAGTTTGGGCTGGAAGGGACCTTTAAAATAATTTAATTCCAGCCTACTGGAACTGTGATAAGCAGGGACACCTTTCACTAGACCAAATTGCTCAGAGCTCCTCCCAATCTAGACTTTAACACTTTCAGGGATGGGGCACCCACAGCTTCTCAGGAAAACATCTTCTGGTACCTCATCACCCATATAGTAAAGAATATTTTCCTAATATCTAATCTAAATGTACTGTCTGTCAGTTTGAAGTCATCCCCCTGTGTTCTGTCACTACATGCTCTTGTAAACATCCCTCTCCATCTTTCTTGTAGGCCTCCTTCAGGTACTGAAAGGCTGCAACTAGGTTACCTATAAAGCTTCCCTTTTCCCAGCCAAACAAATCCAATTCTGTCAGCCTTTCCTGACAAGAGAGGTGCTCAATCCCTCTAATCAACACCGTGGTCCTCTTCTGGATAATCTCCAATAGGTTGATGTCCTTCCTGTGCTGGGACCACAGAGCTGGATGCAGCACTGGAGGTGAAGTCTCACTGGAGCAGAGTAGAGGGGCAGAATCACTTCACTCATGCACCACTGCACCCAAGTCCTTCTCAGCAGATCTGCTGAGATCTCAATCTGTTTATCCCTCAGCCTGTACTGATAGCAGGGGTTGCCCTGACCCATAGGCAGGAGCTTGCACTTGGTCTTGTTAAACCTCATGAAATTCCTATGGGCCTACTTCTCAAGCTTGTCCAGGTCCCTCTGGATCCTGTCCTTCAAGTGTGTCAACTGTACCACTCAGCTTGGTGCTCTTTCTGAGGATGCACTTTATCCCTTTGTCTGTGTCATTAATGAGTATGTTAAATAGCACTGGCCTCAATACAGATCCCAGAGGGGCATCACTTTCCACTGATGTCCATTGGGTCTCAGAGCCATTGACCACTGACTGCCCTCTGGATGTGATCATCCAAACGCTTTCTTGTCCATCTAGCAGTCCACTCATCAAATCACTTTCTCTCCAATTCAGCAAAAAGGATGTCGTGGCAGTGTCAAAGGCTTTACAGAAGTCGAGATTAATGACACCTGTACCCTTCCCTTGTCCACTGATGTAGTCACTCCCTCACAGAAGGCCACTAGGTTGGAAAGGCAGGACTTGCCCTTGGTAAAGCTGTGCTTGCTGTCCCAAATCAGCTCCCTGTTCTCCATGTGCCTTAGCATGGCTTTTAGGAGGACGTGTTCCAGGATCTTCCCAGGCACAGAGGTGAGGCTGGCAGGTTAGTAGCTCCCAGGGTCATCACCTTTACCCTTTCTAAAGATGGGGACAATGGCAGTGTACTTTTTCCAGTGACATGGGACTTCACCTAACTGCCATGACTATTCAAATATCATGGAGAGTGGCTTGGCAACTGCATCGACCAAGTCTGTCAGGAGTCTGGGATAGATCCCCTCAGGTGGTCATGAACCTTATCCTTACATACAGTGAGAGGGACTTTGTTCCCTCACTCCTCATCCTGCTGTCCATCCACTCGAAAGGTGTGGGAAGAGATGTTACCATTGAAGACTGAGGCAGAAAAGCTGTTGAGTACCCCAACCTTCTGCTCATCCATTGTTACCAGTCTTCCAGCATTGTTCATCAAGAGGGCATACACCTTCTTTCACCTTCCTTTTCTGGTTAACACTTTTGTAGAAGCCCTTCCTGTTACTCTTTGTATCCTTTTGCAGGTTCAGTTCCAGCTTTACCTTAGCCTTTCTCACCCCATCCCTACATAACCAAATTTCATCTCCAGGTCACTCATCCTAGCTTCAACTGTCTATGCATTTGGTTCTTTCACTTTAGTTTGACCAGCAGATCTCTATTCAGCCATGCTGGGCACTTGCCTTCCTTGCTGGATTTCTCTCTCCTGGGGATTGCTAGCTCTTGCGCTTTGTGGAAGACTTTCCTTTAAGATCTGCCAGCTCTGTTCTAGTCCTTGTTCCTGAGAACAGTCTCCAAGGGAATCCCACTGACTATCTCCCTGAAGAGCTAGAAGTCTTACAGCTAGAGTTCCTAAACTTCCTATAGTTCAAGGGGGTTAGATTTATTCCTTATCTGACCCATATCCCTCATGACTACAAACTTCACCCATGCATAATCACTGTAGTCTAGGCTGCCTCCAGTCTTGATGTCCCCAACGAGCTCACTTTCACTGGTGAACAACAGATGCAGAAGGTATTCAATATGAGGGACCTAAGTTCAAGTTGTAATGAATACAAATTGTTCACTAATTAGGAAACTGATTTCAATTTACATCTCAGTATTCAGGGATTTCAAGAAATCTTGGAGCTTGCATTTGCTTGAAGGCAATGTATAAAACAGTTAAAACCAGCAGTATTTTCTACTTTCCATACACAAAATTTCTTATTAAATAAGAATATTTGCATATAGTTCCATATATAGCAATTATATTGTACACATGCTTGCATTAACTCCTAGAAATCCTGAAAAATCTATAATAAAAACCAATTCTAGGCACTTGTAGTGGTTATGAGCAATGATCACATTGGTTAAAACATTTCCTACAAGAGATAAAAACAGGAAGCAAATTGTAATGAAGAGTGCACAAAAGAGAGAACGGAGACAATCCCAAACAAATCCAATTTCCTTTCGCTTTTAGTAAGGTTATTTAGCTTAGGCAGATACTTCAGACAAACTGTGCTCACATGCAGGCATTATGAAACCACTCACATAGAAAATGGGCTGGCACAATAAAATGGGTAATAAACACTGAGACCCACATCCATAAGAGACACTGAAATAAAAGAGCATATGCAAAGCTGCTGCCCATATTTTGATAGATGCAATTCATTCGAGTTTAAAATTTAGCTCTGCGGGGACACAGAGGGGCTATTGTTATTCTGCCCTTGTGCTTCTGTTGATGCTTGTTTTGCTTCAGAGGTTCTAAGGAAGAAATCTGCAGTCTTGGGAAAAGCCTCTATTTCTATCTCCTTGGGATTCGATTGACAGAAACAAAATCTAGTGTTTGCTCTTTAATTCCACATGATGCCTGATCAGGCATGAATTTCACATTTACTTTGTCACATCTACTACATACATTACTGTGAATTTACTGCATGAGGTGAAGGCTCAGACAATATCTTCCTCATAAAAATACACACACACCATTTGTATGTATGTTTGGCTCAAGATACTGGATGTTGTTTTGACTTTCTCAAAGAAATTGTATTTTAGTAAATTATTTCATAAAGAAATGATCATTTTATGTAAAATGTAAGCTCTGATTTCTTCTGCCTTCAAGAAAGATATTAAAATACACAAGAACTTTGTATTCACTTAACAGTACAAAACAGCAGAGTTGGCAGAAGTGAAAAAGAAATCCAAAAGCAAAAAGCCTTAATCTGTCTACAAAGAAAGGGATACAGTGTCTGCTTTGAAATTCTACTAAAAATAATTTTTCTTTTTTGTTCTTCTTTTCTTCATATCTTTGGGAAGATCACTTGGGATTTGGTGGAAAAGCGAGTTTTGATATGTGAGAAATAGCTATCTTCTAGAGATTTGCAATGTTCTTTGAAAAAAACCCATAATCTTATTAAATGGATGAGGAAATGGAGGCACAGCAAGCTGGTAGCTCACCCAAGAGAGCAGCATCAGGAATAAAAGTGGGCATATTCAAACCACAGCTCCAAATCCTGTCAGCTAGGACACTATTTTGATGTTTGTAATGACACACAGTCATGCATTTCCCATTTCATTTTTCCTTTTAGATAAATTCCTGTAGTGTTTCTACTGTTATACTGTGAAGTATTTTCACAGTGCTGTGTTTTTTACCCTGCTCTTAATACACCAGTGTCATTCTTGTTACACTGCAGAGCTGCATCCCAGCTAAACTTGTTGTGGGAAGTATGATTATGAGCACATTTGAACCCGTTCATTTAATTTATAACTTTAATGTTCTTTGAATGCAAACTTTTATAGTGGATGAATATTGCAATTGATCCACTGTGAGCAAAACACTTGAATTAAGGTCACTCCAGCCACAAAGCCTTGCCTGGAGATTACAGGCCCTGGAATGAATAGATAAGTTAGAAAGGTTTTAAGAACATGGTAATGAGCAGATCAATAATATGTGCATGCAAAATTAGTACAAGGTAATGAATTCTGTAAAACTGAAACCTGGGATGCTGCTTCAGCTGCAAGGTAACACAGAATCTTCTTGGCTTCTTTATTATGCCTTCTCTACATGAAACAGAGACATGGGAGTGGTTGGTAAGTTTGAAGGTTTGGTGACCACATTTGTACAACACTAGACCCTACAGAAAAATTAAGCAATTTTTAACTAAAGTATCTAATCAAAATGCCATTCAACTATTTATTTAAGTATTCCCACTGTATCAGACCTACAAAACAGTAAGGTTGCCTATTAGCCTACCAACTTTCACATTTTAGAGGAAATTGTCCTCAAAATGAAGGTCTGTTTAACCCATAAATTCACAGGCATTCCCATGCTGAAAAAGGGATTTTCTGTTCCCTTATCCATAAGAACCCAGAAACATAGAATGAAATTAAATAGCTTTATCATCTAGTGACCTTTGCATTTCCTCCTATAAATTGCATCCATCTCTGCAGTAATGAATGTGAAATGACATTCAGCCCCTACTTTGCTCAGCCCCTATCTTCCCCTTCCAAAATTATTCTTTCTGTACCTCTTCACAGACCATTAAAACTGAGCATTGTGAGCTTACTTTTTCCAAAGCAATTGCAAATATTTTTTTAAGGTGTCATTGGAAGGAAAGGACACAAATAAACAAACAAACAAACAAACAAAAAACAAACAAAAAACTCCAAAACACACCAGTCCTAAAAAAAAATAAAATAAAAATCACTAATGAGTGCTTGTGAGAAATGACCTGAGTTTGAAATGAAAAGCTCTTAGGAGACCTCCCATTTAAGCTCTGTGAGACTTCCCATGGTGGAGATTTAGATTAAAGCTTTTAATGAAGCTCAGCCATAGAACACAAAAAATACAGGTCCATTATTGCTGTTTTGCTGAATTACCATTAATTTCATCTGATAAAAAAACAGCAAAGAACACTGGATGAGCAGTAGCTATAAGAGGCCAATGTAATTTAGTCACTAATTTGCACAGCATGGAAGTTCCACCCCCACCACATTTTCTGGTCCCAGCTCTCTAATAGGTGTGAACTCCCTGGCTTCTCTTTTCAGCAACCCCATCCATGCTGGGAATTATCAAAGATCTTTAAGTAGGTAATGGCTGCTACATGGACAGCAATGGTTTCCATTTCCATTATTGCTTCTTTAAAACAGAAAAAAAAGTAAACAAAGCAGTTACTTTTTATTTTTATTAAAGTACTTGTGCATTTCCAACACTGTGGTTATCTCGTGTTCCTCCAACCAAGCATAGGCTCTGAAGGGAACAAATTTTATTTGAAACAAATCTAACTTAATGTCTATAGTCTTGTCTTGAAACATCACAAATAACTTTATAAATGCCAACATATAACATATAACCTCCTTACTTCTCAGTTCTGGAACAAAAAAATTAAAAAGACGAATATTGTACCAAACAATAGGATATGTTTTATTTTCTGGGAATGGAAAAGAGAGGCTAGATAGGTAACATGCCGTTACTCAATGGCCTGGAAAATGGGCAAGTTCTTCCAAGACTGCACAGAATCTGGCTGGTATTGAGTTCCTAGCGACTCCTGTGGTGCTGTGGGCTGGATTTGTGCTCAAATCTGAATTGATAATAAACCAGTATTTTCACTACAGTTAAACATCATTTGCACAGTTTGGTTTCTCCTTTCCCGCTGTGCACCCCATCGCTCCACAGAGAGTAAGGTGGGTGACAGAAAGAAGTTGATAGTTGTCTGAGACAGCTGTCATGATTTTTTCAAAGGGAAATTCCATTGCATATAACATCTAGTTAGCATTAAAACTGTGCCAGAGGAAGGAAGATGTGGAGTTCCATGGTTTCAAAGGTGGCCATTATGTGGAGACTGTCTGGGCATTGGTGTGCTTGTGGGAGATGGCAAATAATCAGATTGCATTGTGTAGCTTTTTTTTTTTTTTTTTCCCTCCTTCACCTATTACACTGACCATATCTTGATCCATGAGTTTATTAGTTTCAGTCTTTTTATTCTCTCCCCTGTTCTACTTGGTTGGGCTAGGGGAGGGAGCAGTGAGTTTCTGTGAATGCTTAGCTGCTGGCCAGGGTCAACTCATCACAAAAAGAAAGGAGGCAGAAAAAAGTATAAGGAGAATTATCTTTTGTAGAAGCAGTCACTCTCAGCTAAAGGGGGACAAGTTCAGAGCAGTATAGATTAAATCCTATATAGTAGAATAGAAAAATACATGAATGAAAATCACCACAAAAAGAAATTTGTTTGCCTGGAATTTTAGTTCAATGAGAATAAAAAACCCAAAACCCAACCAAAACAAACCAAACCCCAAAACGGAAACATCAAAATGTCTGTTTACAATATACTTTGTAGAAAATTATTTTGTTCCCTCACAAAATATCTCTCATATTTTGTAATTTCTGTCTTACAATGTGCAAATATTTAAATTTGAAGTCTAAATCTGAGCAAAGGTTTTGATAGCTCGGTGTTTTTACTGCTACTTTTGATAGTAATGAGTTTAGAATGCCTTGTTGTTCACTGAGTTTTGGAAGGAAGTCAGTACAGAATTAGCTTTGAAATTAGCAGAGTTTAAAATGAACAGCAAGCAACTTTAATAATGGCTTACTTTAGTTTCATCCGTATTGGTCTTAAGTTATTCCCAATTATTTTCAGCACTTGAAAGTATGCTAAACTTTTATGGTCTTAATAAAAAAATAAACTTCTGTACAATTCTGTACATTTTCTTAAAAAAAATATTTTTTTTACTTCTGCTTCTTGATTTTACAGCTTTACTCTGCTGGATTTCACTCAATGTCTTCCTAACTGGCTTTCCTGACATTTAAAAGTGAACTAAACCTCAGATGAGAGTCTTTTGTTCTTTGTATGGACAGAATGTCAATGTCAATCAGTCATGTAACTTTGGAAGTAAGTGTAAACCCAGCTCGACTAACATCAGTGTGGCAAAATTACCAGTGATCATTACTCCAAACCACAAAAATTCCCATTTCAAATTTATGTTAGCTCATTCTTAATATGAATGTTTTAATCTCCAGCTGTGAGACCTCAGGTGATTCTGTGTCCTTTCCATCCAAATCTTTTCAGAATATGTGTAGTTTATTTTTGCCTGCTTCTTTCTCTCAGTCTAAAATCCCAAATACTCAACAGTGCTAGTTCCATCTGTTGGTACCACAATGCTTCATTGGGAGCTTCTGTGTGATTTTCCACGAGGTCTTGGAACTTCCATGGTACTTAACCCAGTCATCATATCTTCACTCATTTGTGGTGTTTAACAGTATTTCTGTTCCCTTAAAAGTCTTCTGGTATGCAAGATGCAATTCTCCACCAGTGTCTCAGAGGTCTATGTCTTATTGAAACCCTTCCATGCAGGAAATATCAGAGGGAAAAATGTTGTCATACTCCACTGCAAAAAATTAAAGAGGATATATTGGGAAAGATTAATTTCTTGGTTGTGAATGGAAACACTGAGATACCACAATCACAGCCACATACCAAGCCCCATCTTCATATTAATCTTCCAAAGATTAACATGAATTAATCTCTGTTCTTCCAATCTCTGTTCTTAATCATATTGCTCTTCCAAAGAGCATTCAAAATTAATTAGAAGTTCAAGCACCACCATTCCTTCTGGAACATAAATGTTTTATTTCAGCTGTAACCAGAAAGATAATAACCAGGACGAGCATTTGAAAGGAAATTATGTTTCAAGATGATAGTGCACAGAAACCCCAGTGCCTTTACACTGCTGAAGCAGAACAAAATTTTTCTTTCACATAGCAGCCTGGATTAAAGCCATTCCTGGAAAGAAGTGCATTTTGAACTAGCTCAGTGTGAATGACTGGCCTTAAACATGATTCGTGTTTGCGTTAAAGTTCTGGCACATCAAAAGCTTTTCTTTCCAGCTTTTTGCCAAAAGAAGTGGTTGACACTCAGCTGATTTATTTATTTAATTTCCCTAGTCACAGCCTGAAGTTTTAGGGAAGCTTTTCTGAAGCTGCAGCCTTCAAAGTCTAATTAGAAGGAAAAAGGAACACTTTTCACACACTAGCTCACATTTTTGACTTCAACTCCTTGCTTATCACACACAACAAATTCATCTGCTTAATTTGTGTAGGTCAGATACTAACTTGGGCAAGACATAGCATAAGATTAACCCTTTTCACTGGTGTATGACTAGTGTAGAATTGTCGCTGTCAGCTACTGACTTAAGTGCTGCTGCAGTGTCTTGGAGCAGCTCAGGGTGCACCCTCAGTTAATTTGAACAGTAAAACACCCAATGTTGTAATTTTTTAGGCTTCAGTGAAGGAAATCTTGAAGAATTATGTATAATACACTTATCTTAGAATGACATTTATAAAATTACAGTTTTTAATGCTTGTCAGATTTCCAGCTCTCTTGAGTGCAAGGAAAATTCACGTGATAGAAAATTGCATAGGGAAAGGTTTACCCATAGAGTTGTGTGCATATCCTTATTTCCAATGCTGAAGAGAAAAACTGTAAATATAGCTTCACTAGTGGAACTTCAGCATTGCTGCCTTGGCCAGAATTTCAAGTTACTAGTGGGTAGCAGTAGGGAAATCACTGGAAAGAGGAAATAAAAAGAAAGGGAAGGGTGTGTTTCCCCAAGCATCTTAGAATTTTTGGGAACCAGCATCTAATCTGTGCATCCCATCTCTCTTCCCCTTGTATGTCTGTGTACTAATTTCTTGAGGGACATGATTCTGAAGGCCTTAGCCATTTGAGAAGAAAAAGGAATAGTTTCACACATCAAGTTAAGCATAATAATTAACAGTATTAATTTTTTTTTAATGCTATGTAAGACCATCAGTTTTAAAGCTTAGAATTTCACAAAATATGCAATTCAATCTCAGTGAAACCTCTTCCAGCAGGTTTCTGGGGTGATAAAAGACAGAACCTGGGATAACAATTTGAATTAGATTCTACTTCCAGCTTTATCCTTCGAAAGCCTGTGGTGTAGACACAGTGGAGGACTATTGCCTAATTCATGAATAGAAGTAATGATATTGGCTGTCAAAAATCAACATAGAAGAACTGACTTAAATAACATTATTATTATGGGGACAGCTTAAATCAGACAGCAAAATAGGGATTTTGCTGCTATTGTTATTGTATTATTGTACTGTTAATGCCAGTACTTCCAAATATTCAGGTCTTCAAAGCAACATGAAGCACACTGGTTTATGAGCAACAGGTTCTGACAGCAGCAAGGACATCTCTCAGCCAAATCTTGGTCCTGTAACGAGTTTCTGTCCCACAGCTGGTTCAGCAAGCAGAGTCTGCAAAAACCTTCATAGCGAGGGAGTTTGCCTTGAGCCAACCTGCAGCCCTAATTCATCTCAGAAGAGACTGGGGATCTTGAATATTGAATGTTTTTGCTTGGTGACAGAATGCCTACTTGATCAGTGAAGTCCTCTATTTCAAGATGGTTGCTAACTAGAAACACAGATATTACTCTTGAGTTTCTTTAGTCCAAAACAAATGTACATTTACTTGACTCCTAAAGAGCCTGGCTCCAGCCATTAACTTCTGCCTTGTGTTTGCCATATGTGGTACAGGGAACTGCTAAGCTCCCAGCTGCTGTGCAGTAGCATAGCACCATCTCCTTCTGTCTGTCCCCCATTTCCAGAGCTGGAGGGAAGGTACAAAGCTCTGCAGCTGTCTGCTGGGTCTGGCTGGGTCTGGCTGGGATGAAGTTAATTCTCATCACATAATCCCATATGGTGCAGTGGATTTGTGAGTAGAACAGTGATGATAACACCAAACTTTTAGCTGTTGTTAAGCCATGTTTGTAAATCATCAAGGCCTTTTTTCCTCCCATTCTATAGGTGTGGGTTGGGGGTCCACAAAGTCTGAGAGGGGACACAGCCAGGACACCTGACAAAAACTGACCAAAGTGATATTCCACACCTTACAGTGTCTGCTCAGCAATGAAAACTCATCAAAAGGAGGAGGAAGAGCTGAACCTCAGTGCTATGGTGTCAGCAGCCCAAGTGTGCTGAGGCCTGCCTTCTCAGAAAGCATCTGGACATCTCTCTTTCAACAGGAATAGTGAATTAACTACTAATTTGCCTTCTCTGTGTGTGCAGCTTTGTTTCACTGATTCAACTAATTCACTAATTCAACTAATCTAAGACCACAAGTTTTTTTCACTTTTGTGTTTCTGATTGTGTCTTTAATCTCACTGTCAGGGAATGAGTGAACTACTGTTTGGGGAGGTCACAGCTGGATGGAGTCATCCCACCACAACCTGAAAGAACACATTATGAATACTCACATACACACACATGTCCTGCCTCTTCTGCCTGCCTCATTTCTTAAGGTTCAGGTCTACAAATAGCCCTTTCTATTTGTGGGACACATAGATACAGTGCAACAGGAGAAATCAGCCTATGCAAGTCAGATCATGGAACCTTTCCATCCTATTCTGATGTAATATACATGTAACCAACTTTTCTCCACCTGAAAAATCAACTCAAAGAGCAGCTTAGTTTTAATAACAGCAAATGCATGTGTACTTCTGGTAGACAAATGATAACTGAGTGGCAGACTTATTAAATCTTTGGTTAGTGGCTTATTTCTCACACAAACAAAAAAAAAGTCATAAAATAATTTTTATTTCTGTCTGTCCAAACTTTCTGATTGTCTAAACACTACTATCAGCATCCATCACCTATCATGTACTCAAGCAGCTGTGTATTTTTATGGATTAGTATAGCTTTAAGCATATGATTCCTACAAGCTCCTTTCACTCAGTCATTATATATTCTTAAAATGGAAGAATAGTTCTTAAACAGGAAGCCTCCTGAAACAGGGTTTCACTTCACACTAACTGCTCTGTGGGCCCTGGTCCAAGACTGAAATTTATGGGGAGGGCTCTTACTAGAAGCAACACTACTGGCAGAAGAAAATGAGATACCAGATTTCTTCAAAATTTTCATTAGGACATGTAGCCTTTGTGAAAAGTTGTTAGAATTTTGTCCATTTGCTAAAATAGTGGTGACCCAGATTTTCTATTTTCAAAAATAGTATACTGATTTTGACTGGGATAGAGTTAACTTTCTTCATGTTCTAGTTTCTAGTTTGCATGGTGCTATATTTGGTATATGTGATCAAAACTGTGTTGATAACACACTGTTGAGCACTGCTTACTTAACGTCAAGGACTTTTCTGTTTCTCATGTTTCCCCTCCAGTGTCCAGGCTGGGGTGGGCAAGGAGTTGGTAGGGGACACAGCCAGGAGAGTTTGTATCAAATTAATGAGAGAAGTATTTCATGTCATAAGATATTATACTGAGTGATTAAAAAATGGACGTGTGGGGAGAGGAAAGAGGGACAAAGGGGTGACATTTAGAGACATGGTGTTTTTATTTCCAAGTAATGATTATTCTCAGTGAAGCCCTGCTTTACTGAGCAGGCTTTGCTTACACATTCAGATTTTTCTTTACCCATTACTTTTCTCACTTTTACACTTCCAGTTTTCTCTGCCATCCTGCTGCATGTGAGTGACCAAGCTGAAGTTCCTGCTAGGGTTAAACACAATAAATAATAATTGTTTGACATGTATGAGACACATATCATCCTGCAAAGCTGAAGAATTTATCAAAAAATATTTCCTTTTCCTACTCTCTACTGACTTGTGTCTTGCCACATGCCTTCAGAATTTAATTACAGACTAAAAAATTTAGAAAGCTGGTCTCAGGTGTAAGAATTTTATTTCTATATATTGAGATATGTCCAGAGAAAGAAAATAACGTAACCTCCTTAAATCTGGTCACTCTCCTAATACACCAAAGTATCATATCAAAAAAATGTTGCCACATCAGTTTAGCAGAAGCTGATAATCTCTATGCCTTTTACAAAGCATTTTCTAGGACAACATATCCCAGGCTTCATATATAAATATATTGCTTTGTATATGACTACATCACATTTGAGCATAGACTTTACTACATTTGAATACAAATATTCTATAATGAGCACGCTCACTTTTTTCTCTGATCATTAAACAATACAACAAAAAACCTTCAAAAAGTCAAACTGATTAACAGTCCTAAACAAAACTTACAAATTTCAAAGCAAGAATGAAGAATTTGGAACATTATTTTTTTTATAAAGCATGTTTGACTACTGTCAATTATATTCCTTTTTTCTTTTACATGAATAATAATCTGCTAGTCTGTTGTTTTACTTTTCTGACAACCCTGTAGACAATCAGATAATTTCCTAGAATCCTAAGAGAAATGTTTATTGCTTGGGAAAAGAGTGACACAAATGGAAGAAAAAGTGTTCTAAATCTAGTAACAGTTTCTGCTCATCTCTAGACATGACTGAAACACAGTGAGAGATGGATAAGAAGGTCAAGCAGTTTTTCATTTCTTGGATGGAGATGTTACAGGTTTGTGCAGGTAAAACTAATATCAGAATGTAGAAACATAAGAATGAAATTTCAGATATAGTTACCTGAAACTTGATAATGGAAGAAATAATAACATCTACTGGCCCTAATGGCAAACCAGCCACTAACTCACCCTGGCAATAAATCTGACAGTAATCCGATCATTTCGCTGAATTACAAAGATGTCTCGAGGTTCACCTGGTTTTCAAATATATTTTCAGTTTTGCTGATACAAACATTAAAAATCCTGGATCGGTTCTTTGATCTGTTTGACCATGCAGTCCTATAAAAATTAAACCAGCACAGCTGAGAGGGTGTAAAGAAACATGCAAACAGTGAAAAGACAGAACAGCTCAGAGTGGGCTTGACTCCAAGGAAAGAATTCTCTGTAATGATATTCAATGAGACCAATGGGAATTGATGAGTTTTTCCCCCTAATTGAATCCAGAGCTGATTTCAATTAGAATTCATAGCCCATGGCATTAGTGTTATCATCTCTGCAAAATCGCATTACAAAGGGCATAAGTTATTCAAACTAAGATTCAAAGTTTTCCACAGTTTCAAGAAGGCGACTGTAATTAGAGTGTATTACTTGGAGGCTATTAGATTAAATTACACATTCACATTCCTTTTAAAGTTGGTGGGTTTTCTAGATTGAAAAAGGATGTTAGATTCAGTGGTAATGAAGCAATATTAACTAGGTACTAGTTAGGTAAGAACAGTGAACGAAGTGATTATTATGTCATATATTCATTTATTGGTGACAGTTGAGACAAAATTTAGAACAATTTATCTGTGGAAGACCATCCCATTTTGATCAAATCTATACTGACTTTAAAATATTAATTCCTTAAAAACACAGAATAAGCCTCCCTAGAAAAGTAAATTTTGATTTTTTTTCTGGCTAAGCAAAAACATTGGCATCACAGGTTATTTTCACAAGTTTATTATCTCCAGGCTATAAAAAGAAGAATATTTTATCCATTTATTCACTACCACACATCAAAAAAAGCCAAATTCAGAAGAGTTTATTAGGAAAGAATTAATGGTGAGGAAAAAAAGCAATTTTTAGAAGGAGTCTAACAATATTCTTCTCAGCTTAAAATATTAAGAATATAAAGAATATGTAAAAAGCCCCATACCCAGCTCTCAATTCTGTTTGCACGCAGAATCACACACTGAAGACAATTTGGATACCATGTTTTTCAGTTTGGAGGCTGTTGCGGATTTGTTTGTTTTTTTTTGCTTTGCTTTGTATTTTACTTTGAAGACTTTAGCAATACTGATTGTTTGTTGATGCTTCTAAGAATCACAAATACAGGGTTTTTTTAATTTCAAAAAATACTTCATTGCCAATTAATTAAAATGATAAATTGAGCTTTTTGTAGCCTTAGGGGCATTAAGTATAAAACAAAATGGTAAAAGGAAATACACTTGCAATCTCACATTGACTGTTACTTCTTACGAAGATATTCCCTATTGATGAGTAAGAGTTTACTGAAGATATGATAATGTGCTATGTATTACCTGGAAGTTTAGTTTTGATCAAACAATGTCAACTCTGTGTCTCAACAAGAATTCAGAGCAGGGTTATTAACTGATAATTTTCTGAAAAACAAAACAAAACAAAACAAAACAATTAAGCGGAAGAATAATTAATCTCAGAAGTGCTCACAGAAAATGAAACGATCAAATGGCAGTAAGTAAAGAACTACTGTGGGAAGTACTCAAAATGATGGAAAAATGTATTATTTATTCTATATTGTTTTTTAAATGCCCTTTCCCTAATAGACAGGCCAATTCCACTCCCAAAATTTAGCATTAGCAATTCTCTGTTTACTTAATAGAGACCATCATTCATGTTGACAGTTAGTATGGTACTATTTTGGCTGCAGTTCTCAGTGGAGCCATTTTCAGAACAACTTACTGCATGACACTGAGGAAAACACTAACAAATACCTCAACACTGCATACCAAAGCAAAAAGACTTTTACTAGGATATACAAGAGAGACCCAGGTCAATTTAAGAAATGTTGCTGGAAGATTAGCAAGAACTATTCATTTCTTTGTATGCAAAAGTGAATAAAAAAAAAACCAAAAAAAAAAACCAACCAACTTATTTGAGGCTGGCAATGTTTGGAAACAAGTCCTAAATGCAAGACTGTTCATCACATTAAGTGTTGACAGAGAGAAAATTGTTCTTTGCGTTTAGAAATTGGAAAGTATTTTTGCTTCCTGCTTCTTTTTCCTAAATCCACTACAAGGCTGCCTACTTTGTTTTACAGCTACTTTTTTAAGTCTCAGGGCATACTTGCATTCAGAAATAGAAACAACAGAAAGGGAAAATAGGATTGCTTAGATTTTGTGAATCTATGTGTGTCCTTACATCACTGGGGACCAGTGGTGTACTAATGACTGCAGTAGCCATTCTTGGTGTTTAGTAGCATCTGGGGGTCCATCCTGGGTCCAGTCCTGCCTAACATCTTAATCAAAGGACTGAACGATGGGACAGCATGTACACTCAGATAGTCTGCAGGAACCATAAGACTGGGAAGAGCAGTGATACCTCAGAGAGTCGTGCTGCCACGCAGAGGGACTAACAGGCTGGAGGGATGGGATCACAGGAGACCCATGAACCTCAGTAAAGAGAAGTGCCAAGTCCTGCACCCAGGGAGGAACAGCCCCACACACCAGGGACATCCCCTGGAGAGCCACTGGGCAGAAGATGCCCTGGGCTTCCCTGCTGGACATGAGTCAGTGATGTGCCCTCGCAGCAAATGCTACTGGTATCCTGGGCTGCATTAGACAATACATAGCCAGCAGATCACCTGAGGTGATCCATCCCCTCTGCTTAGCACTGCTGAGACCACACCTGGAGTACTGTGTTCACTTCTAGGCTTTGCAGTGCAAGAGAGACATGGGCATGTCAGACAAATTCCAGAAAAGAGACAATGATCAGGAGACTGGAGCATCTTACTGGTGAGGAAATGCTGAAACATCTGGGACTCTTCAGCCTGGTGAAAACAAGGCTCAGCAGAAGGTTACTGATTTAGCTAAACACTTGAAGAGAGGGTGTAAAGAAGACAGAAACAGGTTAATTTCAATGGTGACAAGACCAGAGACAATGAGCATAACTGGAAACACAGGAGGACACCTATGTGAACACTCTATGAACATCGGAAAACACTTCTTGTCTGTGACTGTGACTGAGTACTGCCACAGGTTGCACAGGGAGACTGTGCAGTGTCCCTCTTTGGAAAACTTCAAAAGCTCTCTGGGACACTGACTCCCTGTGGCCCTGCTTGACAGGGATATTTGACTAGATGACATGCAGAGATCCCTTCTAACCTCAACCATTCTGTGGTTCTGCGATTCTGTGATTCTCTGGCTGTTTCTGTAGCTCTAGGTGATTTAAATTCTTTTGCTCTGAAATAATTTTAGGTGATTAACACAGTGGTGATTTAATATTGGATGTTTGTTCCTCTGCAAGATGTTCTTGAAAATAAGATCTATTAGAAGTTTAAGACAGAGATCTAGCAATTAAGTTAATTGTGTCTGAGGCTTTTAAAAAGGACACAATCCATTTCTTTTCATTTAAACAACTGAATACCAGAAGACACTAAAATATCTGCTGTTTCACTTTTTTCTAGCAGATTCATTAATATCCTGAACTACACAGGAAATTTCAAATAGCGTCTTCTCCCAATTGGTTTTGCATTTTTTACCACCTTACCAAAAATGCTGTTGAACACATTGACCAGCTGTAATAGATTCACTGTAATGCTGACTATTTCAGTTCCTTAATTTTTATTTTTTTTTACTAGGTTGTACAAAATACCAGCATTAAAAACAGTTCAAAAATCTAAGCTTGCATTCAAAATCACCTAGTCATTCTTTGTGGTCTGACTTTCTATGAAAATTTTCAAGACTTTATGGGGTGTGATTTTCTTGGTGAAGAGTCTGGTAGACTTCACAATAATACATTTGAAAAAGTAATTTTGTATCATAGTGGAAAATTAATAGTTTAGAATGTCTTAAATACCAGTAGCACTTGCAGGAAAACGATGTTATCTTCTATTTTGTGGATTTTCAGGAAACTGGAAGTTAAATAATTCCTCTTACAGATATGATGAGAAAGAAAAAACATGCTCTCAAATTTTCATCTTGAATAAACAAAAATTAAGCAAAATTGATAAACAACCATGAGCCACTTAAGCAAAGCCATTGAGAAGTCCAATTACTTGAGAACAGTTACTCATTCAGAATAGAACAGGACATATGAATGGACGTGATAAACATTTTTTCTTTTACGGGGCCCATTTTGAAGATCCATAAAATTTTACTGTGCATGTACTACAAAATTATCATACAGCCTCAAGTGGTTCCTATTTTGGCAACTTTCTTCACAGTAGCTAGTATGGGGCTATGTTTTGGATTTATGCTGAAAATAGTTTTGAGAATATAGAGATGCTTTTGTTGTTGCTGAGCAGCACTTTCACAGCATCAAGGCCTTTCCTGCTTCTGGTACTGCTCCTCCAGGTAGGAGGCTGGAGCTACTCAAAGACTGGGGAGGAGAAACAGCCAGGACAGCTGACCCCTCAACTGACCAAAGGGTTTTTCTGGACCCTATGGCCTTGTGGTCACTGTGTAAAGCTGGGGGAAGAAGAAGGAATCAGGATGTTTAGAATGATAGTGTTTGTCTTCCCAAGTCACCATTCAGCATGACAGAGCCCTGCTTTCATAGGGATTGCTGAACACATGCTTATCCATAGAAAATGGTGAATGAATTCGTTGTTTTGCTCTGATTTTGTGAGCAGCTTTTTCTCTAAAACCCTTTTTTTATCTCAACCCATGACTTTTCACATTTTCACTCCTCCAATTCTTTCCCCCATCCCACCATGATGGAAGTGAGCAAGTGGCTGTGTGGATTTAGTCAGTGGCTGGGGTTAAGCCACATGAATTTTGTCTGAGGGTATTATACTCACACTTTTGTCTGAGGGTATTATACTAGGCCACTGATTTTGCAAAAATTTAAAATGTCATCCTGATACAACAAAAGAAAATACCATACCTTTTCACTAGCCCTTTCTATAAGAAATGAAATGCATATTTGATGAACCTTTCCATTCTACTGAGTAGTTGCTAACATTTCTCTGAGTATCACACACACAATTAAGAATGAAGTTAGCCAGAGTAGTTTAGAAAGGAAATACAGAAAGGATCAGGGATGCAGTTTAGTAAAAGGAAAGCTTAACTTACCAGGAGAGAGTAAATCACCAGAGTTTTCAGCCAGAAAGGAAAATGTCAGCAAGAAAAAAAATATAGCAGCTTTCATGGACCTAAAGGACTAACGAAGTTCCATCACCCTGCCTTTGGAGAATATGTCAAACTGTGGTTGTGGGAAAAGTATATTTGTAAAATTTTATTTAATATTAGTTTATTGGGAAACACTGGACTAATTTGCAGAGGAAGTCTATAGAATTGTATCACAAGGCGCTTGGGAATTTTATTCTTCTTTCCAAGACCAGGTCAGGTGAATAACTTCCAGGAAAAAAGAAGCACAATCCTTTTAAGATAGAGTTGTGTTGCAGATGACCTTTGGAAATCCCTTTTACTTTTTTTTTTCCTTATGAATCTATGCTTCTACTTCATTATTCTATGCAACACCAGAAATTCTAACAAAGCTTTTAAAAAGTTTAAAAAGGACCTTACAACACAGAAATAACACTTTTCCTAATTTTCACCTGAACTGAAATCTGTGTGACAAAATCCCTGTCACAAACTTGTTGAATATCAGCTTTAAATGCACTCCTGCTCCCTGGCAGCTACAACCTTGTATCTTCCAAATGGGTACAAGTTACTAGTTCTTGCTGCCAGGAATCTGCATGATTGTTTCTAAGGGAATTCAACCATAAGTCAGTAGCTTCTCTGATCTTGCAATAAGAAACATAGAAATAGTAGGCCTGTACAGTTCATTGTACACAAAACCAAACAAGTTTTGCTTCATTTAGTTTTATTCTCCTTAATAACTTCATAACAAAACCACATTTTAATGAATAGTTACCAGGCGAGACATTGATTTATTTTATGCAGTACTGCAATTCTTATGTCCCCTCTGACTGTGGCAGGTAGAGTGGGAGCTTCAAAGTTCATTAGAGAAGTCCTCCCACTGAGTCACAAGTTGCAGAATGAACCCCCTTTGTTTTCTAAACTCCTTCTCAGAGAGGACCCTGGGTGCACCTGGATCCAATCTTAGCCCTAGCCTTTGTCAATGGTTTAAGTCTAAGGAGTTATAGAGGTGTGAGGAATTTTTGTACAACTGTCCTTCAGGATTAAGGATTGCAAACCAGATACATTTCTACAAAAATGAATGATTTAGTGTGATAAATGATTAGGGAAAAAGATCTTAATCAGAACTATTTACTGTAGAGTAGAGAATCTAAAACTACTAGTATAGTATAATACAGTATAGTATAGTGTAATTATAGTATAGTATAGTATAGTATAGGATAGGATAGTAAAGTGTATATGTCACAACAATTATATTGAAGCATTTTAAAGCATTATATTAAAGCATATTAAAGGTAGCAAAAAAAACCCCAAATCCCCAAATTTTAAGTAGATATTTAAGTAGAGATTTATGCCCACCAAGGACTGCGGGCAAATCTCTATCTCTCAGCCTCAAGGAGAAACCTAGAGGGGCTTCTTCATCCAAAGGAGGAATTTCCACACACACTTCAAGAAGGGATATGTTAGGAGAACCTGTCATTTGAAAGTGGAACTGGACTTTTGCAGTAGAAAGTGGTTGACTGACAATCCCTGTGCCAGATTAGCATTTTTAGATAAGGATGCTTTATAATATCTGCCCCACCTTTACCTCGCTATCAAGATGTTTAACTTTGGGGTTGATGAGTCAGACTGGTTTTACCATACCTTTGCACCAAAAGCAGAATGCCACCCCTCTCAGTTCACCAATGATAGCTTTGCAGAATAGGACATTTTTTTGAGCTGTATTACTCCATTCCAGGCAGAGCATCATGCTGCACTGACATTGTCACAATAGGACACTCTATATTAGGCAGAAAGTTTAGGGTTCAGTCTCAAAACTGGCCACGCTTTTATCCACCATCACATGGTTTTCTCCATGCTGACTGTGAAACCTCTGTGACAGGCAGAGGTAGCACGTTACTGTGAGCACTTGTGAGACTGCCATGGTGACCAGGGATCATCTTGCTCCACACACTCTCTATACTGGTGGATTTTTTAAGAGGCTGGGAGCAGATGGTCCATGGAAAGAAAAGTTCTTCACTGAAATTTTATTGATCATGGCAGGACTTTTGAAAGGTGTTTTTCTCTGTGAAATATAAAAGGCACATCCAGCATGGACTATCATCTATTAGCTTATCTGACACACTTTTTTTTTTCCCAGCCTTGATGTGCAGAAATGCTGAAATGTGCTTAAAAGCAGGAGAGACTAGTCAGCAAAAGACCAGCAAGATGCTAACTAGTATTTAATGAAGTTTTAGGGACCTGGGCTTAGACATTTCACATGCAGTTTTAAATAAATACATAAATCTCCATCTTCCTTATTTCAGGGGAAGCCATAGAAACAATCTTTCTCAGGGACATGGAGCTGCACCAGCATTTTAGTATAGCAAGACTGAACAAGGCTCCAATGTGAGATTCTATCAAGGCCACGTGATAGTGTAATAATAATAATAATGATAATAATGATAATAATGATAATAATGATAATGATGATTATAATAATAATAATAATAATAATAATAATAATAATACTCTAACAATAACAATGTGATGATGATGTGTATAATGTTACATTATTATTACATTATTGTTATTGTTATTATTGCATTATTATTATTATTATTACATTATATATATATTTGCATTCCCAAAGACCTATTGCTTGCTCTTTTTTGCTACAACCTTAATGGGCAGCCAGCATGCCACAGCCAGCATTAAGCTACACAAAGCTGCTCACCATAATACCTGACAGTCTGCACATGTACATCATTAACTGCAGCACTATGTAACACAAGTTTCAGCAGGGAGTGCTTGAGCACTGCTTGAAGATGCCACGCCATGCCACGACTCTGACTTTTTCTTCCATCTAGGCTATTCTAAGCCTGCCTGATCCTACAGACTCACTTTTTAGAACAGACTTTTTAGTCAAATTTTTATTGATGCTAATTGGTGCCATTCAAAAATAAAAAAAATAAATGATACTTTTTTATAAAATTAAAGAGTCAAGGGAGAATGAACTGAGTTTTCCCTTTTCACACTGTAGATTGAGAGAGCAAATCTTGAAATGGAGGTAAAAAAAATATGCCTTTTTAGTAGCTGAATTCATTATCCTTGTTTCCAGCTATTTTTGATTTTTTTTCTTTCTGAACAGTGAACATTTGAAAAACTTACTGTTTCATCTTCCACTACACACAGTTTTCAGATAGTTTCACCACTATGGTGCTATGCTATGAGATTAATAAAAATGTAATCCAGCCATCACTGAGAGCATTGTTCCCACATTCTATTACTGGCTGGCAGGTGGGCAAAACACCTGGTAAGAAACTAATATAAATTGGAAAGAATACTTAAAAGGCGCTAGAAGTGTCAGTAAAGCTTTAAATATTTTACAAAAGCTGTGATCCGCAGGCTTTGCCTTCAGCCAAAATCCACTCAAAGCAAAATAGGCCTAAAAAAACCCCTCTGCAATAAATAGATACCTCCTGGAGATATTCTAGCCAGCAAATCTCCACCTTTGTGTTTTGAACAAAAGCTTCAGAAAAACTTTGAAAAATCCACCATGAAAGATAGAAGAAAATGGGAGAAGATTTTTTTTTTCCCTACCTCTGTAAGTTTTTCTAGTTTGCCTCACAAAAGATCTATTTTAATAGCAATGTCAGGCCAATTTAGTGTCAGCACCAAGTTCTGAAGCACGTTCTAAAGTGCTGCTTCTCAATCCACTTCTGATGCCTTGAGAGGCTACCTGCAAGAGAGGCTAGACAGTGTTAAAGGAATAAAGTAGGTATTTATTAAAAAGGCTTTCAAAGAACACACCTTGGGCAGTACAAGAGCCTGGCCATGGCTACACTTAAGATAGACAACAGGTCACACATTTTTACACTTTTATAAGTTTGGGTCCGTTTCCATATTGGGGTTAATTGTCCAATTACAGCTTCAGGTTGTGAAGTCCCATCTTCCCAGTTTGCTCTCCTCAATTTGGTGTTGTTTATACTTTTGGGGCTTGAAGTTGTAACAGTGTACTTGGTTCTCAGGCTGGAAAAGGATTGATTCTAAACAGTGAGGAGAACTTGCTAACACTTAATATGAAGTTCAGAACTATATACTAATGCAGTACTGAATCTGGATAATATGAAAGCTAAAACTTAAGGCATCACTTCATGCTATTCTCATAAGAAATAATTTTTCAAAAAAATATAAATGCTTTTCTTGATCTCAGTACAATAATAATGAACTTCTGGGAAAAGATAGCATGCAGAGAAAATAAACTCATATATTTATATTTGCTACATATACAAATTATAATATTTACAACAGGGATATTGACAAACTTAGATGTACTTTTGTTGTAGGGGTCTCTCTTTTCTGTTGTACAAGATGAAAAATTCCTGGCATTTTAAATTTCAGGTTGAATAGCAGTATTTTTAAATTCATCCAAGTTAGGTGAGTTATTATATGATTGGGGAATAGTAAAGAATAAGAAGTGACCTTCTCAGCTAAAAATCTGGATTTTTGCTCTGATGAAAAGATAAAACTTCATCAAATTAGGAGCTAAATGATATAATAAAAGATGACTCTACTAGAGAAAGCTAATTCTGACAAGATGTACTTAATTTCTTCAACATGTCATTTATGTCCATACAGGAAACTAGAAAAAATAATTTCCCTGGACATCTACAAATGTCTCCTGTCACACCAAGTGGAAAATAATGGTGAAGTTTGGGAAGTATGGGTGTCCGATATATGAAGCAAATGAGCAATTAGCTGAAAGAAGAGTTCAAAATGAGTAATACTGAAAAAGGAGTTTTGAGACTGTAAGGCACATGCCCAATGAACTTCTCCAGAATACAATTTTGGAGCAGTTTTATTTACACGTTCATTTAATGATATTGACAAACTATTCAATATACACTCATTACATTTGCCATCACTGTGGCCTCGGTGAGCTGTCAATACAAAGGAGTCTTGGAAAAAGAATAGCAGACCTTGAGGACTGGAGTCATACAAATGGATGGACCTCTTTGTTATGAAACAGAGGTTCACAGCCTTGGGAAGAAATAATGAACTGAGAGCTCACTAACTGGCAGCAGAAATAAAAAAAAGTATAAAGACTTCTTGAATTAATCACAGGAGGTAATTGATGAAAATAAACCTGACCCTGGCTATTAAAAACTAAAATAGAATCCATAACTAGGAGAAATGTCTAGCAGGCATAAAGAACCAAGAAAAGTGTAAGAGAGGTAAGTGACAGGAAAAAAAAGAGAGAGAGAGAGCAAACAGAGAAATCTCTTTGAACCTTGTCTTAAAATAAGAAATTCAGAACATCAAATGAAATTATCAAAAAAAGCTCAATAAGAATATACATTTTCACAATATGCATAAATAATGTTGGGGATTTTACCACATGAATGAATTCTATCTGATGTTGTAGATGTCAGAAATTAGAATGGAGGATGTCAGAAATATGAATGGAGTATAAGGTAGTCAGACTGGATGCAGGATCCCAATGAAAATTGCTTTACCTATGCTCCTAAAGTCATATATTTTTTCATGTGTTTCCCAGTGTTTATGTTCATAGCCCATTCCAACTCTTTATTTTAAAATAAAAATGCATGTTAATTTCAATTTTATTTGTAATATACTCATAGATGTATACAAATATATGTATACATATATATATACATATACATATATTATATACACATATAAGTATGTATATAATAGATATTAAAGTAAATCATCTATACACTATTTCAAGAAGAAATTGAATCATAGACTTTGAAATCTAAATATCTTATGCATCATATTATGGGGGAAGTAGTCTAAAAGTGTAGATTATATTTCATATTTTTAAAGGAAACTTTAGTCCTTCTACTAAGCCTCATTAAAATAAAGCTCATCTCATCTTGCCCCTAACAAAACAAATCAAACTTCAGTAAGCAATAGAGGGAAGACAAATACACAAAATAAAACACCAGAATACTAAACGGAGTACCAGACTATTAAACAGAGCACTAGTACCTTAAGTAGCAAGTCATATAATTTTCTGTATACAATATATGTCTTCCTTCGCCACAGAAGGTATTTCAATAAATGTACTAAATAGTATTTAGGGTTATTTTCCTTTTCACATATTCATCTAAGACTGCCCTGTCTCCTTATTCCACTCCCCTTTACAGCACCGCTCTGTAATATATACTAGGTTTTGTGTTATACGCAACAATGTATTTCCAAATTAGCTCTCTAAATCATTTTCTACTACTCTTACAGCACCTAGTTTAACCCAGCAGCACATCCTCTAAGAGTGTCTGTGCCCCCCTCTGCAGGCTTTGGTTTTTTGCTTTGAATAAGTATGTCTATGATAATGCTTGGTTGCATTTTGTTAGATGAGGTTGCAAATTTCCTTCCAAATTGCAGTGCTTGCAAGTACACCCACATGCTTAAGCTGATAAACGAAATGCTTACAAGACATGATTATTATGAACAATTTTAATGAGACAAAATTCGGAGGAAGACCAAGCAGCTCTGCAAAAGTTCAATATATGTAACACTGCTGCCTTCAAGGAAAGCTATGAATTTGTTGTACAGAAGGAATCAAGGTCACAACAAACACAGTGAGGTACCTTGATGGGTACCTCCCTTGCCCCTCCTGATCCATTACACTGAAAATTAAAGGAACATCAGACTTAAAACCAAAAAGTATAGCTCATATTCAGTAAGAAATGCAGCTCTGCTACCATAAAATCTACACTGTTCCCCAAAGCAAGAAGTGGGTGATACTTTACATGCTTTATAAACCTGACCCGGTTCCATGCAAAAGAAGTATTTTTTTATCTAGTTAGACTTAACAGTCCCGGCTAATATTTAGTTGGGATTTATATACTTTAGTGTCAAATTCTTTAGTGAATATTGTTAAGAGTCAAATTCTGTCTTTCAAATTTTGCACCTGGTCCTAGTGAAGACTGAGGAGAGTGAGTGTTAAATTTCTCATTTTTGCTGCAGCCTTCTGGCTGGTTTTGTGTGTTAAGTAAGTGGAGCATGAAACAGACCAACCAAGAAAAGGAAGGGGAGAGGGGGGAGGGAGAAAAGTTTCCTAACCTACCTAGTCAGTCTGCTATTAAATACAACATAGTCTATATTTGGTAGGAAATTCCATTGCTGAATTCTGGATTTCACAATTATAATCACAATTATAAGTCACATAATACTCCATTCAAAGAGTCTATCAAACATCAATTTTTATCACAAGCACACACAAAAAACATTCCTTAATAACATACAAAGATGATTTTAAGGACAAAATGAAGACAAGATGAAGGGCACACCAATTATTAGATCTCTGTAATAGCGGTGATTTTATAAAATAAAACTCCTAAGTGATCTTAAAGGCAACTGCAGTCATGCTGGAGAAGAAGATAGAAAGAAAACAAAAATGAAAAAGGGTTACCAGCAATTTCTGCCACAGCGCCATCCCACACATCCCAACATCTCTGCTCAAATAGTCCCCGTTTCCATGAAGAACAAGTGAAGTGCCTCAGATAACAAACATGTCCCACTAGGCTCTTAAATCTCAAATTAAAACCATCAGTTCTTTTACAGAAATATGGAACTTTTTTTTTTTTTGCTATTCTAATATCAAGTTTTTCTGTGTATGTGCATATTCATCAAGGGGAGGCAGAGGGGCAAGTGATCTCTTTACTTTCATGTCCAGTGACAGCACTCAAGGACATGGCATATAGCTATAACAGGGGAAGTTTAGATCAGAAATCAGGAGAATATTTTTCACCCAGAGGGTGATTGGACACTGGAACAGGCTCCCCAGGGAAGTGGTCACAGTGCCAGCCTGACACAGTGCAAGAAGCATTTGTTCAATGCTGTCCACATGGTGTGAACCTCAGTGTGTCCTGTGCAGGGCCAGGAGCTGGACTCTATGATCCTGATGGGACTCTTACAACTCTGCATATTCTATGATTTTAGGAGCTCACAGAAGTATATGGATAGTGACACTATAGAAACTCATCTGCTCTAGGCAATATTTTTTTCTGATGAAGCAATATCCACTTCTATTTGTAGAGAGGTTTTGCATTTGTTTTATTGAGATTAAGGTTATAAGTCTTATTGAGAGGAATGGAGTTTTAAATAAAAAATGGTAACTGGAGAATTTTTACTGCTTCAGTTAGCATAGACCTGACATCAATGGATGAACAGGGATTTCTCCAGTATCTTGTATAGCTTTGTTTATCCACCTTCCACCTCCAATTTGTCTGTTGTGGAGTCCTGTTACCTGCTACCTTCTTAATACATACCATAGACCCTGGAAAGGTATCATGATGTGCCTGAATGTCAAATAATCAGAACTACAACAAAGAAGTAGGATTAAAAACTCTTCTCAAAATAATTGGTATACTAGGGGTTCCCTCCTGGCACATGGCCAAATGAGGCTTGAGCAAACCCCAGGCTGCTCCCACTCCAGACTCTTATCACACGGACACCCATATTTATCTGTTGTCAGAATCTTGGGTAGATTCAGCTGTGATATCGATGAATGGATAGGAACTAATGTAGTCCTTCTCTCTTAATATGATACAAAACTGTACCAGGCTAAATGGAGAAAACAAGAGTCCTCCTAGTCCCTCAGCAAATTTAAGATTACACGGAGCTACATAACTTGCTATTTTTAATTTCAAGATAATTAAAATAGTCCCCACAGCCTTAGAGTTCCCAGTGTCTCCCACAGGAAAAATAAAATAACCTTCCTTCTTTTTAATTTTTAATTGTCAATTGTTACACTACAGATATAGGTCTAATATATCAAGTGGAATAAATAGGCCACGATTGAGGACACAATTGAGGTTACCATCCCTGGGGTTGACCTGTACTGTAAAAAGCCTCACTGACAGTGACATTGTCCCATATCTACATGACATAGTATGTTTGCATATAAAGCAACTATTGATGCATAAGCAAGCCATAAGGTTCACTGTGTGAAATGAGATATTTTTTTATTTTTTTTTTTAACAGATCACTTCTGGAATCCAAAGTTAGTCTTAGGAACAGGTAGAAAATAACACTATTAAAATTTTCCATATTGTCAAAATAAATGCAGTTCAAATTCAGGGAAATATACCAAGAGATTTTTAAATTTAGAAAAACAATGAATGTAATGACATCAAACATATTTTTCTAACTAATTGTAGGAACAATTGCACAAATATTAAGAAAAACATGTCTCCAAGAATTTGAAGTACTCATTGCTATGTCTTACAATATCATTAGAATAATGATAAGCCAAGTATTTGCAGACTTATCATTTTAATTGTCCATGATGTAATCTTACATCTTATTCAAAATGTGATAGAAATGTTGATAAAATTAAACTTAAGTCAGACCACTGAGGAACCCAATTTGAAAGATCCCCATTTAACTCATAAGCTAATGATGACTTCTCTCCAAAAGTGTTTTTTTCATGGACTAAAAACTCACTTAGTTTTGTAGACTGAATTTCTGTAGTCTAAAGATACATCTAAGACTATAATATTATAAGCAAAGATACAGTACTGCTTGGCAATTTCAGTCTGTCAGAGAAAACAGATTAGCACAATTGGACCAAAAGTGATATGCATATATTGCCTATTTGAAAAAACAAACAACTATTCTACTTTCTTATTTATTGATAATTCATCTTGGGTTTTTACCAGAAATCTAACTTTGGTTAAAATATTTGTGTTCTGTCTTCCCTCCCTAATTTATTTCATGCTTTAGTTTCATCTATTTAATACAACTTGATTTTCCCTCATTCTCTGCTTTTTTTGCCCAAAGTTGTCTGCTGGTGCAGTGTAAATTGGTTTAGCTCTTCACATATGCATATTAAGATATCTCAGGTATTTCTAACTTGTGTAAATCCTCCTTGATTCAATTTTCCCAATAGCTTGCTAGATTTGGGGTAATAAATGAATTGAATCTATCTGGAAAGAGCTTGCATGTCTTCCTCCTCAGCTGCAACCTGCAAGAGGTCTTCTGCTGACTGCAAGCTGCCAAATAACAGCTGAACCACCACCAAGTGTCACAAAGATCTGACGTGACTTAAGTCATCATCGTCATAGGGATCAATACTTTTTTTCAGTCGGTCCTTACAGAGCAGGGCAGTGGCCTTTCACTTCACATATGGCCTCCTACTCTTTAAAAAAAATGAACCTGTTTATGAAAACCTGCAGCACTTGTGTCAACCTATACTGTGGTAATATATGTATTCATTATGCAGTAAATTGAGCAGCATCACAACAGCACTGAAAGGTTCACATGATGCATGAGAAAGTTAGCTATCTCTAGAGTGAAACTGCACTTGTAAAGAACGAATAATTAAAATACTGAGTGTATTAATATATTTCTGAAATAATAGTAGCAATTAAGCCTTCTCATTAAGTCATCCAGAATCCATGCTTTTCCGAAGGGATGTTACCGATACATACTCATACTCAGGTTAATTGAACTGTGTAAATCAAATATTGTCATTTTAATGGCAATAAAAATTATTAAACTGCAATTCATAATATAACAATTAGAAAAAAAATCACACTGCAGCAACAAAAAATTTTAATCTTGGACAATCAGCTATAGGAAAAAGAAGAAAATACCAGATGGCCAAGTTATTCAAAGAAAGAGTTAGCTTAGAGGCCTTATTTTTGTGGCAACAGGATTATTGTTAAAATTAATAGTAATAATGCCATTTTTATAAAAAAAAAAAAAAAAACAACTGAATTGTATGCTCAGAAACAATTTTACTCTAAGTATTTTCTGTAAAATAGTGTCAAGATATTCTTCCTATCTCGAAGCACCATCTTCTTAAAACCTAAGTCATTCCCACCAGTCCGTACTAAATCATATCTGATGGTCACTTGTGACACTAAACAAAAACTGCATCAAAGAACAAATGAATTTTAGATATTGCTGTAAAAATGACAAATCCTTCACAAACTCTGTCTTTGATGAGTGTTCGCCTTCTCAGTGGACAGAATACTTTTACTTGTCTGTGCCCCTGTTATTCAAAACAGATTGATGCAAACTAGACAAAAGTTCACTGCAACAAATGTAAAGTTACTGTGGATCCAGAACACCAGCCAGTAGTTGCTCTGATGTATTTCCCTAGGCTGGAGTAAACCCAGACTCATTTATCTCTGAAGCCCCTGTCCTGCAGTGGTTTCACTGAATGAGACTGACCTCACATAGTAGATCAAGTTTCATATACTTGAGTAATTACTAAATTACTGTAATAGTGCATAAAGGGAAGCATGTGTGAGAATCTGCAGAACCAGAAGTCAGGAGAAATTTACCTTTCTAGATGATAAATTTGGTAACTACCAGGTGCTAATTTAGAATTTAGAAGTGCATGATTTTAAATGCACTATTTTTTAATTCCAAGTTCTTCCCGTCCCAAAAGGTTTCAACAATGGGAATTATTATTGACCCATTGTCTCCATTGCCAATGATTGCTGATTGTGTATCACACTTCAATAACTAAGTTCACAGGCTTGGAAATAAAAGTCTAATTGAATTTTGATCTGCTTTGAAGCAAAAGAACCAGAACAAATATGAATTACGACAATCTGAAAAATTGAAAACTATATCAGCTACAACAGCTAAGCAAAAAGTCATTTATTCCAACAGTGTAATATTGATTGAGAAAAACATTTATCTTACAAATTTCCTGCCTCTTGTTAATATAAAGTACAAAAAGTCTTGTTATAGTTTTCTGAATATTTAGGTGTTTTTTTTTACTGCCATTATCTTGAATACTGTGATATTGGCCTATCAAATGCACTTACACTAAATAAATCAGATCCTTTTAGTCTGTCTAAAGACAACAACATATTAAATAGTATAATTTCAAATGACTACCTCACATTTCATACCCAGAGAACATTACAGTGGTAGGAAATCAGTAATTTTGGTAGAAAATCTGAAGTGTCTAGGAGACCCTGACTTTCACGTCTAAGAATATGCCTTCTGAAATGTAGGTTGCTTTGAAGGTATTTCAGGTTGAAAGTCCTAGATGGAGAAACCCTGAATCAGCAGTCACATTTGGAAGTCTTGTCCATGAGATGCCTCCCAGTCTCAGAACACAGCTGCTCAGAAGAGAGTGCTTCTCCCCCTGCTCTTTTCACAAACACTTGTGATGATGGAATAGGACAGAAGAAAGCACAAGACTGAGCAGAATCCTTCTCATGACAGTGTGGACTTAAGATTTCAGAGAGACTCCACAGCCAACATTCCCTTGATTGCCAGATCTTAATTAATAGAGCCTTTAGGTTTCTGACAGACATCATGCCCAAAAATAAAAGATGGTGTAAAGGAAGAAGAAATTGAAGCAATTAATCTGACTAAATAGATGCCTTGGAGTACCTTGAGTAGAAATAGAAATTTCTCACTAATAACCAATTGTATTAAACAAAAAATATTAAGTGGAAACCTTTGAAAACAAACAAAACTGAGGAAAATGTATGTCATAATTAATCTACATTTCATTTGCTTCCTCAGCTTATTTGAGAAGCATTTAATGCTCCACCATCTCTACCCAGGTCTCTTAGCACAGGTGAGAACATTCAAACCAAGAAATGGGCTGTAGACAGTAGAAATTCCCATCTTATCTAAAGTTTTTGCTTTTGTTTGGGATGGTTCAATTCACCTCTCAAGTGTTATTCCTTTACACTTTATGTCTTTCCTGTGGGCCGAGCCCATAAAATGAAACAGAACCGTCATGACTGGATATCAGGCACATATTGATGGCTGGCAAAGGTACATTGAATGAGCTTGTCTCAGGAGCCTAAGGTTCACCTGTGAATAGACAGTGCACATTCTTAATAACATTTTTTTCTTTTTCTCAGGACTTTCAGATATTTGCCAGCCAGGTCAGGGGTACTGTTCTGTGTATACACCAGCATTAGTGAAAGTCAAAAGGGCATATAGAGGTGATCTGTGAAGAGCATCTATCTGTACACAGATGCAAAAAGTGAAGAGAAATCTCCTACAGGGTTATTTTGTGTTACTTCCACCCACAACTAATTTTGAATATTTTGCATGCTAAATATAATTTCTAAGTATCTAAAATTGATGAGGCACATTTTCAATTCATATCAGAGTTCCATTTCTGAAATACAGCATAAGTAAAAGATTACACAGTGAAGTGGCATGATATCTTGTTCTGCATTATTCTGGTATTTACTTGACTGCAGAGGAAGAGCAAGACAGAATTAAAGAGAAAAGAGACTATAATGCAATGAAAGACACATAAAAGGAAAAGAAAAACATAAGTAAAGCTAAGAATATCAATAGTTTGTCTGTTTTTTCCATGTCTTTGATATTAAAACCTTTTTCCCAAGAGGAGTGTGATGGGTTGATGTTGGCCAAATACCAATGCACCCATGAAAATGATTTACTCATTTTTGTCTACTATGATTAAGGAGAGGAGGGAGAAAGAAAACTCATGGGGTAAGAAAAGGGGTAGGAGAAAACACTTAAATGGCTAAACAGGCTTAAAACCATAAAAGGTATAAAGAAAAAAATTATTAACAGGATTAAAAAAGGATAATGAGAACTAAAAGTAAACATTTTGAACACATTTCCTGCCCCCACCCCCACCCCCCCAGCCCTTCTTTCCATCCCACCAACAGCATAGGGAGACAAAACATGGGATTTTTTCGTCAGTTTGTCACTTCTAAAAATCTTTCTTCAGCTCACTTAGGGAGAAGATTCTCTTTTGCTATGCCATGGAATCTTTCCCATGGGAGACAGTTCTCAGTGAGCTTTTCCAACGTGGTTTAATTGTCATGAGTAGCAGCCCTCCCGAAATCTGCAACGTGAAGTCCTTCCCACGACCTGCAGTCCTTCCACAACTGCTTTTCATGGGCCTCTTGGTTCATGGGGTGCAGTTTTTAAGGATGAGCTGTTCTAGAGTATAAAAGCAAGGGTCCTCTTTCTCTATTTCTCAAAGCAGGGGTTCTCTCTCTCTCTCTCTGTGCAAGCCTCTCACCAGATCACAGCTTTTCAGCATCCACACCCTCCAGCACGAGTGCCTTTTCTCATGGGCTGTGGGTGAATGCTGCATCCCCCCATGCACTTCATGAATTACAGGGAAACTGTTGTATTATAGTCCTCACCACAGCTTGCAGAAGAATCTCAGCTCTGACTCTCAAAACTCCTCCTCCTCTCCCTCCCTCCATTGCAGTGACCTTAGTGTTACCATGTTGTTCTCCTCACGTGTCCTCACCTTTCCATTTTTCCTGACTCAGGAGAGAATTGGTGCTCATAGGTTCATTTGTTCCCAAGTTCTATCAGTAGGAGTTCTATCAGTTCTATCAGTTTTTACAGAGCTCTGCAGAGCTGAAAGGTCAACCTTCTCCAGGCCCTGCAATCGGGGAATCTCTTTCTGTTCTTCTCTCTCCAAGGTCACTTGGTCTCTGCCAGCACTGCACAAACCGCGCCAGCTGCCGGCTCCACTCTGTGCCTTTTCTTCATGTGGGATGCTGAAAAAAAGAAAAGCTGCTGCTGCTTTTGCCTCTCAGTCCACAGCAGGGCTGGTTAAAAGTGACTAAGTAAGTAAAGTCCATTGTGAGCCATGCTGACACAGCCACGGTCGCGCGGTGCTGCCTCGGCTGCATGGCTCCTTGCAGAGCTGGGATGGCCCCTGGCATCATGGAGCTGCGCCGGGATGAGGTCCAGCAGCCTCTCCAGAAAGGGGGTCCAGCTGACCCCCACCTCCTTTTAGAGATCAGGAAGCAAGAGAGCTTACCATGGTTTTTCATTCTTAAAGATGTTATAATAGAGGTGTTAGCAGCTTTCTTCCAATTGGCTTCTAATTCTCAGAGCTGGTGATTGGTTTTGCCAGGCACAGAGAAAGCTCCTAGCAGCTCCTCACAGAGAATCACTTCCATGGCTGACTTTTTCCCTCTTCACCACAAATCAATTAATGCAAAACCAGCACAATGAGCTACTAGACTTGCATATTTTGGAATATAAAATCAAAAAAGTTTTCATCTCCACAAAAATGAAGAAATGCTTCAGTGTACTTCTATCCCATGCAACATTTAAAGTATCTATTGTTAGTGTTGTTTTCTTATAGTATGGGCATTGATTTTCACACATTAGCAGTGGACAGTACTCTCCCCTGGAGACATAGAGGTTTTTTAAAATATCCTTCACCTCCAACAGAATTTGTAAACATCATTTGCTTTAGGTATCATGAACACCCTCAAGATGATGTATGAACCACACTAGCCTATATCAGAACTGAAAGTGTAGAAATGGAAAAGAAATCCCATGGAAGAGAAGTCACACAAAGGAAGATGGGAAGAAAAGCTGTCTAAAAACACAGGGGAAATGAACAAGGGGTCTGAGAAGGTACCAGGAAATCTGCCAAATTATTTACTTGACATTAACTCACCTTCTGGTGATTCAGTTGAAGTAACTTCACCTCCACTGCTCTAGCTTAAAACAAAGTAGTTTTGTGAGGTGAAATTTTCCTGAATTGCTAAATAGCAGAGGAGCTTGCACTTGGGTGCATTATTAAACATCAATATGAATTAAGAAGGAAAAGATGGATAAAAGGATGGACAAAAATCTCTTATTTGTACAAGTACAAAGTACAAGTACAGATAGACTTTTACAGGTATACTGTTATAATGTTTCCAAAATAAAAAAATCAAAAAAGAAAGGAGAAAGGAAAATTTAATTTTCTTGCAATTATGCAACATGGATTGACAAGTCAACAGAGTAAATTAAAGATAACTCTGGACATTGTTTCTTCTTTAAGGTCCTAAAACATGAATTCTAACATTGCACTACCTATGTCCAATAAACACATCCCAAATACTTAAAATAAATCTTTATTTCCAACTTCTTCAGGATATGCACTTTCATGAGACTATTTAGTTAAAAATTCTTTTCTTTTTTTGTATTTAATCAGAAAATGTGGTTTGTCTGATTTGTTTAATGAAGTTATATAAATTATTGAAGACTGTCTAGAAAAAAGCTATAGAACTCTGGCTATCTTGTGTGTGAGGAGCCAGTTTAATTTTGATTTCTGTCTCAACACTGGTTGTCAGAGGCATCTGGGGAAGGGATTGCACTCTTTCCATTTGCAGGTGGCAGCTAGGAGAAGATGGGAGAAAGCCTTGTCTCTGGGGAGACTTTGCCTGGCAACAATTTCATGTCTCACATGGGACAGGCAGTCAGGGGAACACCAAAGACACTGGATCCTCCAGAGAGATTCTCCAATCAGAGGGTGAAAAGTCTCCACCAAAGGGCTGCAGTGGAAGGTTGGACTGGGCCAATGGACTCCTGTCAGCAGGCAGACTTTGGGAAGAGCCAGGGGTAGGTATAAAAGTAACTTATAAAAGAGTCACAAGCTCTTGGGCCCCTTTGCCCTGGATCTAGCCTGTTTTTTTGCCTTCTTTTTTGCGCTTGCTATATAGCCTGCTTTTCGCTTTTTGGCCCTCTCTCTAACCCGCTTTTTGGCTCTTCTGCCCTCGTTTTTGTCCTTGCTTGCTGGCCCCTGCTTGCCCTTGCGTGCTCATCCTCCCTCTCGCTGGGCACTTGTCTGGACACTGGCTGACCTCTGAGCCTCCTGTCCCCTGTCCTTTCTCCCAGTGTTCCAGCCCAATGCCCTGCTCCTTCATCCCTGCGTTCCTGCCTGCTTTCTCTGACTCCCTGCTCTCTCTTGCTCTTTCCCTCCATTTTTGGATTAATTTTGTGCAAGACCATCCATTTTAAAAGAGCTCCCTGCAGTTCCCCATAGTGGAATGCGACAGTCATGCAATATTAAATTTAAAGATTCAGTTAAAAAGGTTTGAGAAGTTTCATGCTTTTTTGAAAGTTAAGAAAAATGTTAATCTTTCTGTTACTAAGCTTTCTTGTGAATACATAAAGGAGATATATCAGAAGAAAGGAGAATTTATAAATCACATTTATGAAGTAGAAAAATCCAATTGTAGCAGATGTGTAGCAAAGAACATGCATATTTATCATTAATATTTTGCAAGGCATTCTAAAGAAATGAAGAATTTTAGGATAGAGGGTTTTTTAAGAACAAATTTTTACTAAGATATATACCAATTAAATTGAAACTAAAGAATAGTAAAGAAAAAGGCTATGGTAGACCCATGATATATATATACATCAGTCCAAACCCAGTAACCACATCACCACATATAGTCTTTATTTACTGACATTCAATGATGAGATTGCACAAGTATTAGATATCCAAAAATATTAATTTCAATTACACATAATTTTTGATTGTTTAACTAAATTTCATAGTCACTATTTAATTGACATAAAAAACAACAAAAACAACGAACCAACCAACCAAAAATATACCAAAACAAAACAAACAAACAAACAAAAAAACCCACAAAAACCACCAAAATGAAAACAATCCCAAAACCAAAGCAAGCAAACCTTACAATTTTCCCTTAATATAGAAGACCAAATTCTATGTGTGTTTCTTTTCCTAAACAAATATCCTTTATGACATGAGCTTATGATACTTGACCTACTGGGCAATTTTCTTCTCCAGAAACGTTTGGACAAAACAAAACATTGACTGAAAAAAACCCCATGCCTCTTAGAAATTTACATCCAAGTCTTTTTCATAACTAGGGAGGTGGAGATCTAATAGAAAAATATGTGGAGTCTGACTTTTATTAGATTGTAAGATGAGTTGTCCACTAGGAAATGACAATGGAGTCCAACAGTTCTTTGATTTTATTCAGCTCTCTTCATACATCAGCCCTCAAGCTACAACAACAATATGTATGGAGTCAGAAAATATTGGAAATTTCATCTAAAGGAATTTTATTATAAATTTTAGGAAACTTACATGATATACTTAATTAATGACACAGTATTTCTATTAAGCAGTGAGAATAAATATTTAGGCAGCTATCTTTGAAATTTTGTCCTTGGTATAGGGGATACAAGAGCAAAGCAATGCTAGTTCACAACACAAAATGCTTAATGTTCCATAATTTAAATTTTAGCTCCACTTGGCAGATTATTCCCTTTGATGTACTTTGATGTACTTAGGTAAACTTTATCTCAAACTACATTGAATTTGAAAGAAATATTTAAACAAAGAAGCAGCCATAAGAGGAGGCAGTGTTTGAGAATAAATTACTGTCAAGGTCTATGTTATGGGAGACAGTGTGACACTTAACTGAACTGCCTCTTGAAAACAAAGATAACATGGCATTCTGGAGCATGACACACAATTGGATTCACTGCAATATCCCTCCTTTCCAAAATATTGCAACAACTACCATTTTAATCAGTCTACACATACAGTATAAGCGTATATCTAAAACCAGCAACCTGATCAGTGAAATAGAGATTTGGGCTGAAGTGTTTTCTTTTTGGATTTTTTTTTTTCCCTTCTAAAGCAGGTCATACAGCTTTCAATAGTTCAGCTACTTAAGGGCTACATTGCTATCAGTATCAGTGGCTTGTCCCTGTATAGACCACTGGCTAACATGCCTTGGTAAAACTTGTTTTTTGTGTATGCCCACGCAGACTCACAAACACACAATGTTCTCTTTTTATAACTCTGAGCCAAACATCTATATTCTACCAGAGACCTCTAACAACCTCTTCACCAATGTCTTAGGTTGCAATAGAAGATGTAACCAAAAGTATGTATTCTATTAGCACCTAAGGCAGTGTTCTTTATCTCTTCCATGACCTATCCCTCATAACTCCAGGGGGATATCTGCTGTTAAAAACAGGTGTGGCAGTGTTCTTTATCTTCCACAACCCATCCTCCCTCCAGGGGGTTATCTCTGTTAATGGGCCCTTGAGTCTCACTGTATGACTGATAAAATTACATCATCCCATTGGGAGATGCTCCACCCAGGGGGAGGAGCCAAGCATTCCTACCTGGATATAATCTGTGACCTGGAACACCACAGTCAGCCTTTCTCCACTGGATTCCCAGAGGAAGACTGGACCCATCTACACCACCACTGGACCTTCAGAGGAAAACTACACCCTTCTACAGGATCACTGCTTCAACAGAACCACATCTGTCACTCCAGGAGGACTGCAGCCACCATTAAATCAGACTGCTACCAACACCCTGACCAACAGGGTGTCAGGCTGTATTCTGACTCTGCCAGTGTTTTAAGTGCCTTCCTTACCAGATGCCTGTCTTTTCAAACCAAGACAATCAACAACTCTTAAGTTATTAATAGAAAAGTAGTATATTTACTTGAATTGGTACTAGGAATGCTAGTGCTGAGCGCTTACAAATGTTGAGTGAAGAGCTGACAAAGCTCTCCTGAACCTCAGGGTGTCAGGGTGATAGGTATCCTTTCGGGTACCAGGGATGATGCAGCCTTAACCTCTACAGCCTCTGATCTCCATAAGAAACAGTGTTTTTTACAGGCTGAAAAACACAGGAAAAGAAAACAATGCCTGGTAAGTGAAGACAGATGATGGAATCACTCTAAAACTGCACTAGTGGACATAATAACAATTTACATTTAGTATTAGATTTTTATCTGTTATTAGATATTTACTGTTGTTAGATGTTTATTATTGTTAGTTATTTACTATTGTTAGATACTTATCTGCTATTAAATACCTATTATTAGTAGATATCTAGAATAGAGGCTTAACAAGGTAAAGGCCTTGTCAAGCCTCCAAAGGAGGGTAAATGATGCCATGAGTTTTAGCTTTCAAATTTTTCTGATTTTGTGCTACCTTAGTGTGTAACTGAGCTTCATATTAAGCGTTAGTAAGTTCTCTTCACAGGGTAAGTAGACAAAACAATCCTTTTCCAGGCAGAGAACCAAGGACAACCATTACAATCCTCAGGCCCAAAAAGCATAAACAACGGTGAATTGAAGAGAGCAAACTGAGAGGATGAGACTTCATAACCTGAAGCTGTAATTGAACAATTAATCCCAATATGTAAATGGATCAAAACTTATAAAAATGTAAAAATTCGAGACCGCACATCCATCTTACGTTTATCTTGGATCCACCTTGGACAGAGCCACGGCCAGGCTCTTGTACTGCCCGGGGTGTATCCTTGGAAAGGCCTTTTAATAAATACCTACTTTATCCTTTTAACTCTGTCTAGCCTCTGCTCCAGATCAGCCTCTCTAGGCATCAGTTCAAACCAACTAACTAGTGTAGACACAGCCCTCATGATGGCCATTAGCTTCCTTGGAAAGGAGACAAGACAAGCCAATAATCGAGCACACAGCCCTGTCTGACTTAACATTTACCTGCCTCCTCAATTTAGATCACAGATCAGCAGTAATCCTGTAATGAAAAAGGACACTAGAACATTTGTGTTTAGAAAGAAAAGGACATTTCGGAGCTTGGTTATTTCTAAAAAGTCATGGTTTAGACCCCTCACTGTTGCTAAGAAATACTTTAAAACAGAAAACGCATAATAAGCCAGTCTCTAAAACTGCCCCATAAATAAACAGCTTCCAATCTTAAAATTTTCTAATTTTCAATGGCATATTGGCTGAGTTATCAATATTAAACATAGCGACCCATGCACACAGGCTCATGTGTAAAGTGTTAGTCGTACCATAGATGCCTTTTATCTTCCTCAGCTTACCCAGTCCAACTTAATAACCTGTGCACACAGGTCCTTAGCATACCTGTGGCTCCTAAGGATCCTAGTGATGATTTGGTGCCTGGTTCATTTTGCAAACTTTTTGATTAAAATGTTACAAATCAGCTATCACTCTCTCACTGCAAGGCAGCCTATTCATCTTTCCACATGTAAGCAGCAGTAACAATCACCATTTTCTTGCAGTAAAACTAAAGAAACCAACATAAGTGTCAGAAGAAGAAAATCTCTGTTTTGCTGATAATTTATATTAAAATTTATTTATTCCCTTGTCAAATGAAAAATGCAACTAAATTCCTTTTTTAAATCAAAGTAGGTCATATTGCTTTCACAAGTATTTTGACGGGTAATCAAAGATAATTCCCTTGCAAGGAAGGATAAAACTGTATTAGATTGACATCTCACATCCTGCTGATTCAAATTTCTTTATGCTCAATAAAAGAACAAGATTTTGGCCAATCTAAAAGTTCCAGCAACTAATAAAAAATGCTGCATCAGGATGAATTGGCAAAGTGACCCACCATTATCTTACAATATCTCCAAGAAAACTGCATATTCATATATTCATGCATATGCCAGCAGTATTTTTCAAGACAAGAGCATAGGAATACTCCTTACTAATGTAAACGTAGACAGAGTATGACAGAAAACCCAAAGAATAAATATCTGGGAGCTCTAGCTAATTTATTTCTATTGGATTGTTCTCCAAGGAGAAGATGCAGAAGAATTGGTAACTTCAGTCTCTCTCTATTCTCCAAAGACAATAAATTCTTCATTTTTGGGTAAGTCTAAAAGAATTCCATTGCAGCAAATAAAAAGCAATGCCTTACAAAGAGCCATTCCTGACACTAATAAAGAAGTGAGGGGGCTGAAAGAACCTCCAATATATTCAGCATTACTGTAATGAAATAAATTTTGTAATCAAAGCATGAAATGGACATTTAAATAATATTTATTTATTTGTTTGTTTGTTTATTTATAGCCAGAAACACTCCCTCAGATATCATGTCTATCTCCACATTGTCATAAGATTTTCCTTGAAAGCCTGGGCAGATAGTATACCATCCACAGAAATTTTTAAATACCCTAAACATTTTGATAGTTTGATTTATTATCTCTTTACAGTCTTCTTCTTTTTTTAAAATGATTTAAAACAACATTTTAAAACAAACACACAAATGGTTCTACTATTTGTGTTTCATCTCTTGTGAAGATCAAACTGTGAGAGAGTAGGTTTAGATTAGATATCAGGTAGAAATTCTTTACTGTGAGGATGGAGAGGTACTGGATGAGGTTGCCCAGAGAAGGTGTGGATGCCCCATCCTGGAAATATTTATGACCAGGCTGGATGGAGCTCTGAGCAACCAGGTCTAGTGAAAAGTGCCCCTGCCTATTGCATGGGAGGTGGAACAAGATGATCTTTAAGGCGTCTTCCTACCCAAACCATTCTATGTTTCTATGTTTATATGTAGTACTTCTTTTAAGGCCAGTTCATGTTTGTACAAGTCTGCTGGAACCCACATGCTAGCTGGTTAGTTCTTCCCACAGCTGAACAAGTATACATACATGAGGAAGTGTGACACATCTTCCTTTCCCTTCTCACTAGAACCATCCTGGTTGAAGGCCGCAAAAATAACAAGTAATATTTTCTTTAGCTATAGAAAAAAAAACAACCCTATAACAAATGGGTAAAGAGAAGAAAAATAACTGGATTTTCTAGTATCTCTAGAAACAGATATTCAGCAATCCTCTCCTTCTATGGCAGCACCATCACAAGTTTTCCAGAATTCCCTTAACAATAACAATTTTGAATAGTGTGCTTTCCAAAAGGCAACTTCTTGAAAATCCCACATTTTCATCCACTTAAATCACTTAGCATTCCCTGGAAGCAGCCTATAATCAGCATTGTTTATTAACAGGACAAGTCATGTTATTAAAAAAAATAAATAAATAGTTTCCTCCTGATGGCATGAGAAAGAGAGAATGAGAATGAAGAGGCAAAATAAAGGCTTTTAACTTCATGACTATTATAATGGCCTAGTTTCAAAGGATGGGAATAAAAACCTTCCAAATTTAACATGATCTTTACTAATTACTTATGCTGTCTACCATATTCAACACCCTAATTTGTGAAGTTAAACTTTATTTAATCACTTGAGAACTGCATAGTAGCATCTTTTTATAATGCATATTTTTGGTACAGGCAAGGTTTAGCAGGTCTTTGTCTGTTTTCTTCCATTCAGCCAACAAAAGGAAAACAACAATAAATAATGCAATTTAAAGAGATTTTAAAATATTCTTAATTATTTTGGTTTAGTCTTTCTATCCATCAACTTAAATTTTATTTTCCCATCTCTTCCAGAGGGACCATGCCCCTGCCTTTTCCTTTTGAATTTGTTTTTTTGGACTTTCACCTTTGGTTTATATAAAGATGGATTAAAGCAAAGCAACAGATGGGACACTTAAGAACTGCACACATCTCTTTCATGGAGCAGCCTCCACATTATAGTTTATTTCTTGAAACTGTACATTTATATTAATAGAAGTAGTACTACTGAAACTATTTGTCTTTTGGAGAAACATCAAGATTTATTTTTTTTTAAGGCCATGAAATATAAAAAGAACCTGAACATTTAAAACAAATTGAAGCAGGAAATACCATATGGTGTGAAATGGTTGTCAAGCTCTCTTTCAGTTAGTGCACTCAAAGTGACAACTACGTCTTTTATAGAGTGACAGAGAGCAAAGTTTTCCTCAGCTGGGAATTCCTTTCAGGCCAATAACAAGACAGAGGTCTGAAATACAGATAATTTAACTTCTTCTCTTGTCTGAAAAGGCTCTGCTCCTATTTCACTCCAGTCACAGCTCCAACAGTCCATCTTTCTGGTTTGCTCAGATGTCGCTGTGGTTGCATGACCAGGAGTGTGCAGATCCACCACTACAGGCCGATCAATGCTGTCTTTTCTTTGGGCACAAGGTGGCATGAGCTATGCTCAACATACGATGCATCAAATAGAGGCAGTTCCATTATTCCTATTAAAACAAAATCATTCCTTTCCACATCCCACCTATAGCTATTTGCAAGACCATTGTACTCTACTCGTAAAATGAAGAAAACAACAAAACGAAATAAAAATCCCTACTGAATTTTTAAAGCAGCCTCCATACAAAACGTATTTTTATTCCTGCTTGCTGTTACTGACTGCCACATAATTTTTAAAGCAGCCTCCATGCAAAACGTATTTTTATTCCTGCTTGCTGTTATTGACTGCCACATCACACATAGTCATCTAGCTGTTGCACGTTTTATTCCTATTATCATCATTCAATGCTATTAAAATGCTATTTTGTTGTTCCTCATCTTTTCCTGTTGAAATATGAGGATACCACTCAACGCAAGTGGGAGAGCTCCATTTTGCTGTCAGGGGATAAATCCTCATTACATGGCATAGTATTTGTCTCATGTGAGACATGGGTAAAACACTTGCTGCAAGAGCTCCACAGCATGCAACAGGCATATGAAATAGTGTGTCTGAAAACTGCAGTGTTTGGACCTGCTTCTGGATCTCCGGCTTTCCTTCTGATAAAACAGCCCTAGTGCACAGCCTTTGTGGAAATAAGTAGCTTTAAGAAAAGAAGCAAATGCAATAGTGTATGAACCTGAAAGGAACAGGGTACGCATGATTACTTTTAGAGTTTTTTCCCAGCAAAATTTTAGTTAACTCTTATCTTAGCTCAACACACTTTTCCATCCTTAGATAAAAGATGAGTGTAACATATGACTCAATCAGGAAATGCCTTTTGGGGTTTTCAGCGGATATGAACTTAATAAAAGAGCATACTGCCAGGTTCATGCCAGGCAAAAAAAACCCCAAAAAACATCCAAATAGGAATGTGCTTGCGACTGTTATCCAGAATTGCTTTCATGGCACTGACTTTACTATCTATACCATATATCCAAATTTCAGTAACCATGACTCAAGTCCTTGTAAACGCTCTAACTTCATCTTCTTAAAGGTATTAAAACCTGGTTGCTTTTAAAAAAGAATCCCTATGGCACTGATGAGCCATTTCATTTTTCCATTATCTCTCAGTTGTCTGGAAAAATCATTTCAATTTAATAGACATTGAGTAGCTCTACCTTCTTTGATGACTCATTAAGTTATTGCAACTCTGCACTCTTTTTTTAAAACTAGACTCCTGCAGAATTGTTTATAAAGGTCTTTATCTTTCCCCAATTTAAATGCATGTAAAAGACATTGCACATTTTTGTGTCACCTAAATTTCAAAAAACCCATTTTTCAAACAACCTAACAGATGTCTGTCTCTTCCCCTCTAATTACATTCCTTTAGCATCAGCAACAAAGCTGTTTCTCTTTTTAAACTTAGGGAAGTAAATAACTGTAGACTCTAAGAAGTTACTATATGGTGACAAAATAAATGCTGACATATTAATGGCAATTACTGCAGATGTTTTTTTATTTGTGTTTTAAATGGGTTACTGCTAATGACAGCAAAATTTAACGTTCATTTGGCCAAAGCAGAGAACATGTACACAGCTTTTAATTTTTTTTCTACAGTAATCAGCTGCTAGCCTGAAAGAGGAAAAATTGAGGTTTTAGACCTGGTTCCAGAAACCACCATGCAAAGTAATATGGTGTTGAGACAGACAGCATCAAAGTCCCTTAGTCATTCTCAGTATACAACAGCCAGAAAGTTTTCAGAAGAGTGATCAGACACTGCTGATTTTTAAAGTCTTTAAAGCAACAAAATTATTAATGACTTCCAATCTTTCAATTATTATAAAAATAGACTTTTCACTGTGTTTTGAGACTGCAGTGCACCAAACTTCATAAGCAACCTCTGCTTTCAGCATGGGACAAGTGAGAAGAAATATCACATCTAAAGGATTTAAACTCATTTTAAGGTCCTCATATCTCTTTCTTCCTAGACAATAGCCCAATATTGCCTTTTACATGCTGATTCTTTCATCATCTTGCCTGTAAAACTTTTAATTCATTTTCTCGCAAACCTGCAAGTATCCTGGTTTTATGTATCCAAATACTTCTCTCAAGCCCTTTACCTTTAGAGCAGGGCTTGGTCAGACCAAAGATCCACCTGTTTATTGTACCATGACACAAATGGTTGACAAAAGGCAGGTAAAATTGAAGGAAATAACATACCATACTTGCCACTAATTTCATTCCAGTCTCATTTTTTTTAATGTTATAGAATCATAAAATAAGCTGAGTTGGAAGAAATCCATCAGGATCATAGAGTCCAACTCCTGGTCCCACACAGGACACCCCAAGAAAAACACCATATACCTGACAGCATTGTCCAGATGTGTCTTGAACTCTGTCGGGTTAGTGCTGTGACCACTTCGTTGGGAACCCTGCTCTAGTACCCAACCACCCTCTGGTTTTCCTAATATCCCACCTAAATCTCCTCTGACACAGCTTTAGGCCATTCTCCCAGGTCCTGCCACTGGACAAAAGAAAGAAGAGATCAGTACCTGCCCCTCCACTTTTCCTCATGACTAAGTTATGCAGTGAGGTCTTCTTCAGCCTCCTCCAGACTGAATAAGCCAAGTGGCCTCAGCTGCTCCTCATGAGAATTCTCCTCCAGACCCTTCACCATATTCGAGGCCCTTCTCTGGGCATTCTAACAGCTTAATGTCTTTTTTTGTTTTGTGGAGGCCAAAACTGTCCCTAGGACTTCAGGAGAGGCTGCCCCAGTGCAGAGCAGAGCAGAACAATCCCCTCCCTTGTCTGGCTGGTGATGCTGTGTCTGGTGCACCCCAGGACAATGCTGGCTCTCCTGGCTGCCAGGGCACTGCTAACTTGTGTTCAAATTTCTGTCAACCAGAACCCCAACGTCCCTTTCCATGACTGTGTTCTCCAGCCTCTTGTTCTCCAGTCTATACACACCACCAGGGTTGCCTTGTTGAATCTCTCATGGTTGGTGATTGCCTGTCTCTTTAATTTTGAGGTTTCTCTGCAGGTCCTCTCTGTCCTTGAGGGAGTGGGCATCTCCTTCCAATTAAGTGTTATCAGAAAACTTACTTAGTACTCCTTCAAGTCCTGCATCCAGGTCACTAGCAAAGATGCTGAAGAGAACCAAGCTGAGGATGGATGCCCTGTGGAGCCCCATTAGTGACAGGCCTGATGTCGCAGTCACTGTAACCCTTTGTGTTTGACCCATGAGCAGGTTGCTCACCTATGCATGCTGTGTTTATCCAGCTGTGGGCTGGACATTTTGTCCAGGAGGATACTGTGTGAGACAATATTGAAAACTTTGTTGAAGTCCAAAGAGATTACATCAACTAGCTTTTCTAGATCAGCTGAGTTACCATCTCATAGAAGGAAATCAGGTTTAACAAATAGGACTTCCCCCTCATGAAGCTGTACTGGCTGTGGCCAATGACTGCATTGTTCACCAAGTGTTTACAATACCTCCCAGAGTAATCTTTTCCATTATTTTACTGGGCACTGAAGCGCGACTGACAGGTCTGTAGTTTCCAGGGTTCTCCTTCTTGCCCCTCTTGGAAACTAGGACAAAACTATTAAGGCATTAAGGGAAATCAGGCTGCTTCTAATCTTTCAAGGCATCTTAGTACAGTGGAGATGCTGAACATGAAATTGATGGAGAGATAAAAAAGGAGATGACTTTTGATATTTTATGGTCAATTAAATAGATTAATATTTCATGCCTGTGTTTTTCTGCTCCTGTCCCCCTAACAGATGGGGGCACAAGTGCTGCCAGCTACAGGACATAATGCAACTGCATTCTCTTTTGTGTCTGCTTCATCACTCTTCTTTCCAAACATATATTTTCCTTCCAAAGGAGACAATGAACAGCGCTGAAGATACCATGTGATGAATGGAATGATAGCAAAACACTGTGGTTATGACACTGATCTTATCAGTTCTAATATTCTCATTGTTGTCATCATTCACCTTTCTTCCTTTTGAATATGTTTTTTCTCTGTTTACTGATTCCTTCAGTGATCAACCACTTCAAGTCCAGTATATTTATCCATTAATTTCCATGTTGCACTCAGTGTATTTTAGAAAGGAGCAGACTAACAGACATGGGAAGGTTTCTTTATTTACAACTCTGTTTCCTCTGTGTAACATTTCACTCCTCAGTTTTATTTTTAGTAGTGAAGACAATGAACAGTAAATTCAGCACAGGCTTGGACCCTCTCACAAGTCTTTACTTACTTTTTTTGCAGTTAGGAAGGATTCATTGTCTAAACTGCTGATAAAGGGTGGGAAGACTCCTATAGGCTCCCTGTTGTTTAGCATTATCAAAGCTAAATTCTCATCACACATACAGGAGATTCTCTTAATAGAGTTTGTTCTTCATCTGAAATAAATTTCAGTTATACTCCTACCTTCAGATAGAGGGGAAAGGCTACCAGGAAGACATTTCCGTGCATGGAAAATGTTTTCATAATTCGTTGTTGAATACAAGTAGGAAAAAACTAAATAAGGCCTTAGGAAACAAGCAAAAGTTCAGTCATTTTCTGTAGCTCTGTTGACAAAAACTTCTTCTAGCTCCACCTTAAAATACTTCTTAAAAAAATGTGATTGTAAGAGAGTCAGCTCATAATCAGACAATAGGCCAAGTCTACAGCTTTCCACCTAACAATTTTAATGTCACTCTCTTGGTTAATTTGTCTGTTGTTTCATCCTCTGGAAGGCAATAGCACTTCTGTGTTTTGGTCTGCTCAGTAACTAATATTTCAAGGTTGGAGAGGGGGATCTGCCAAGAAGTATCATGAAATACCTTATATTTTTTTCTACAAGTACATTACCAATATGGTGTTTTTAAGAAAAAAGAAAAAATATCCAGTCAGGATGGCCATGTTCACAAAAACACCAAGGAAAAGAAGTCAAAATAATATTCTAGATGGCTTGCATACCTGCTACTTTTTATCTATTAATGTCAAATAACGGAGTACATGTAAAGCAAAATTTGATTTTCATAGGAACTTGTCAAGCTCCTTATTTCTTTTACTAGCTTTCCAGCAAAGATCAACAAAAACTGTGTGATGAAATATGAAATATACCTATTACCAAATGCTGTGTAGCAATTCTAACACCAAATGAACATTCTGTTACTTAAAAAATCCCAAAAAAACCAACCCTACACACTACACAACAGCTAAATTCTGCTTGCAAGATTGACAGAACAAAGAAACACAGGTGATGAAATTGGCAAATTTTCTCCCTACCATTTTTTTAACTCTTGACATCTTCTCTGGCTGTAAAAATGTAAGAATGGAAACTACAAGACCCTTCACTTTACATGGCTGACACGTCTCACTTAACTGTGAGGTGTTTTCTCAGAAGAACAGAAGGAGAAACTACATATGAGTATGAAGGAAAAGCAACATAAAAATATTCACACTCCGATTTCAGAAAAGCAAACATACTTCAAAAAAATCATTTTTTTTCCCTCAAGAAAATGCTTTTTTAGGCAAAAAAATATCCAATTAAAAAACCCAAAAACATAAAAGCGAAAGAACCACAATCTCAAACCAAACAGGGATTTCCCAGCTGACTCGGTCTGTTGATGATATGTCCACATATACATTTGTGCCTCTTCTAAGGCCTACTCCTTCTTCTTGTATGTTGTATTCAGTTGTGTTTCCAACAGTATTCCTGTTCCAGAGTATTCCTCAGGAGGAGAAAAATCACAGCCAGTGATTATTACAGACATATTGGACCAACAAGATAACTAAAAAAAGCATCCTGATGATGCAGTGAAAAGACAGGGACATAGGCAACCATTAAATTGAAAGAGCACATATCTATTGTCCAACTTCTATATTACAAGCTTTCTTAGAAATTTCTAGAGACAGACTTGAAGGAATGAAGGAAAAGCTTCACATCCTCATTTGAACTTAGTTTTTTAAAATGTTTAGGCTAAGCATCAGGAGGAAAAAAAAATCATGTTTTTCTGCTTAATATTTGAATGACAGAGACCAACTGTGCCCATTCAGAATGCTATAGCAAAATTACACTAGCTTGAAACAAGGCTAAAAATCCTAGCAGCAAATTCTCACCTCCATGGACTTCATCAGAGAAATGTTTTAATTTATATTTTTCAGCTACTCTTATTGGAAAGATTATTAAATAAATATAAGAAGGGAATCAGTGTGCTGAATTGTATATTCACCATAGCTAAATGTGTTAAATGTTTGATGAAGGATATAAATAATTAGTAACATACACATACATTTTAAAAGTTTCTTTTGCTCAGGCATGCATATATTTAACATCTGAGTCTGTCATGGCACAATGTGCTCTCTCTGCTAGTTCCCTTCCTTAGCCCTTTATGTGGCTAACCAGGGGACCATGTTATTTCTCTGTGCCTGTCAATGAAGTAGTGGACCATCATTTCACTGTATCCTCTTTAATTCCCTCCACTAGGGATCTATTGACGGTCATTAACTGCTCACTGGGACTTGAATCTAGGGGAACACAACATAATCCATTCATTCACATCACTATTAATGTCATTCTTGCACAGGAATAACACCATACACTTATTTCCTAAGCTCTCTTCATTTCCCTGCTCACAATCTAAGGCACTTTTAATCACATCAGGCTTGAGAAAATATAAGAAAATTATTTTGATTACAAAGGAGACATGTATGTATGTATGTATGTATGTATGCATAGACACTCATAAAATGGATGTTACAAAATTCTCTACCACATAGCATGCAGATATCCTGGCTGAAAGCATATTTTAAGGACTCAGATAAAGGAGACTTGTAAGCATGAAAATACTAGAGGTATGCTTTAGCACAAGTACAGGCACTAAAAGTAGGAAATCTATTATGTATTTAGTCTAGCAATCTTTATATTCAGCCTGTAACAGAAAAACTAACTAAACTGCATAAACATCTTAAAGACTCTAAGAAAGCTGTGTATTTACCATAATTCACTAATTTACTTACCATGAGTTAGTATCGCTTTGATCTAGCAATGATAAAGGTAAAAAGGAGCCTTCTTGAATATTTTGTTTTAGTTTTATTTTGTTTTGAATTTAGCTATTCCATAAATTGCATTTGAAAAGAACTCTAAGAGTTGTAATAAACCTAGGCTTAAGAAAAGAACCCACAAAGTGATTAGTTTAATTGAAAGGTCTCAAAATGAAAAAAATTAAATGTTTGTTTTCCTTTTTTTCCTTAGTAACGTGACAGTGTCAGGACATACTCTGACTAAAAGACAAATAAGGAAATGCTATAAAAAGATTGTATGATTGTTATCAAGAAGAGTTTTCCTCCCGCATCTATTTTCCTTGCCTACAGCTGAAATAGGTTGCTTTTCATCAACTAGACTACTCTAAGAGAGCACCTGAGATCCTGTAAACAGTAAGAGATGTTTCATGCACAAGGAAAATTTTAACACCTCCCTGTCCTGAATGCAAATTATTTATTACATCTACAGGGACCATGATTAGAAAGGTCTCAGTGTAGTATCACTCTATAGCAGTGAATTTTGATATGGATACCCACAGAGTTTGTTGGTCAGAGTTACTTCTATGTGTTTGCAGCCACAGAAGTTGGTTGGAGATAATTGTTCATTCTATCAGGTGGCAAAAGTGAAGTGAATGAAATGTGACCAGTTCCATAACCACTCTCACATTTGGGAAAAAAAAATAAATCCCTTAATTTCTTTTTCTGTCTGATCTCAAACAAAATGCCAGTCATGAAGGATACACTGAAACACAGAATGCAATCACTACTTACCTGTCTGTATGTAACATGATATTAAACATCAAAAGCTTTTGGAAAGGTTAGAATTCCTCGGAAGATTTTTTCTCACTGTGAAGATCTAAAAATCATAGCTCATGGCTGGATCATTTTATAATTTAAATCATGAGAGAATGAAAAATAGTTTTAAAACAAAAAAGCACAAGTGAAGTGAACAGACAGATAAAATACCCCTATAAAAAGATATGAAAGAACAGCCTACATAAAGAAATTAAAAACCTTTGGATGTATGGTGCCATCAGTTCCATTATTAAAAATAGATAATGAAGACTAATACCAAAATTTTTACCTCCTGTAGTGCAGAAATAAGTTTTCAATATGCAGAAAAGCAATATTAATCTGCACTAAGATAACAATTCCATATAAGGAGTGCTAAGATGCAAAGTGTGGGGAGTGGGTGTGGGGGAAGACAACCAGAGATTTGTTTTGATTTTAATAAAGTACATAATTTCTCATCAACGTCAGGTTTGTGTCTTTGCCTCCTGAACAGGCTCTGTGCATTGAAAAGGTCATGGAGTTTGCTCATGCCTTAGGGAAGCCATTTCACATCTGAAGGACATTTGTGAAGATCAGATGCAAATAAACGACAAAGTATGTCTATTTCTAGTCAGTAAGAACATATTGTAAGTAAGCGGCAAAAATTTCATATGAAAACTGCTGAGCATGGGAAAAAGCAAAGACAGGCACCTGTAATAGAGATATGCATCCAATTACAAAATTTTTAGCTTTCAACAATGTCTCATACTGCAATGTCCCCAAAATATTTCTTTCTCCCCAGCTCAAAAAGTCTCCTATCTTATCACAAAAAAGATATAATAACAGGGATAGTTTTAAAATGTGGCCAACAAGGTCTGTGATCTTCTCTATCCCCTGGAGGATTTTTCCTTATTTAACTTAATCCGTTCCTCTCTGGTCTATGACAAGTGATCTGCAACCAACTTGAAGCAAATCCTCAGCCATTATTAACACAAAATAATTTAACACCTTGGATGGAGCATCTTCTTTATGCCAGTGTCCACCCTGAGACCTGGACATCCACACAATGCAAACCAGACTCTAATCTTAGCAATATCACACAACCCCTGGCTTCCAGAAATGCCAAACACCAGCACACCACAGAGAGTCTCAGAGTACATCCCCATCAGTAGTATATAACAATAGAAATGAGACTGTCAGAAATTTATAAGTCTTCATAATCATTTGAACAACATGTCAATATCATTATCATTCACAGAATGCTTTCTTCAAACCTTCTAAGAAATGTTAGCGAAAGTCAGTGAAAGAATTTTTATATTGTTCCTTTTTCTGTAAAATATGCTTTAAAATACAGAAAAGCTGCCAGATAAATGTTTCACATTAGAAACATCTACTAGAGAAAAGCAATGTCTCCCTCACTCAACAAACAAGTATCTTTATCTAATTTTAATTCTCTCTTATGTCTTCTGAGATTTTTGAAGATAAGGAGAAACCTACTAATGTACAATTATGTCCATTTCTATCTATCAAATACGCCACACACATTAAGGAAAGGTATTTAGTCTGTATGCGGTACAAAATTTTGCCTCTGCTTTGCAGACAATTCTCCTTTAGCATTAGTGCACTGACACATTCCATCCATTTGAATTCTGTGCACTTGCATATGCACTTCTATCCCATTCATTGTCCTCGGGGGATAAAGGATCCCCTCAAACTTTCACAACAGTAAAGGTCTTTTGAGTAACTTCAAAGACATTTGATCTTACAAGCTTCTTTGGTTTTATGGGATAAATTCAGGGATAATTTAATCTGAACAAGTTTCTAAAAACATCTGAAAAATGGTGTACTAGATGCCAATTTCTATACAGAAATTTCTTACATTATCCTGGGTACACAGCATACACATATAGTTTAAAAATACTTTCTGTTTTATGATATCTTACTGACACAATTATCTTGCATTTATTTTCTCCTAATCCTTGGAAAGGGTAACTCCATCTTTTTCCAGGACAATGCCATTGAAGCATGGAGGAAGTTACACTCTTCCCTGTAATTAGAATTCTAATTGCAACATATGCAATTTGAATGAGTTTTGTGACCTGACATCCCATCTCTTGATACCATCAGATGATCTCAAAGAGAAAAAAAAAAAATAGGTACATACTGGAAGAAATTAATGTAATTTTCTGTCTGAGAATTTTTTCAGCAGATCGAAATGTATGCTTGAGTGACCTCTTGAAGCCCCTAGAAACATACCAAATGTATCTTGAGCACAAGTTTTTTCAAATGGACCCAAAAGTTAGGCCTCTGAAATCTGCCTTCCTCTTTCCTCTTTTGGAACTCAAGACTTGTTTCAGCTCTCCATCATACGAACAAAACTAGTAACAAACTGTGACAAGATACATGTCCACTGTACAAGAGAAACCATGACTTGTCTGAAAACAGCTATATAGGTTTTCCATTTATCTTTCAGGTGTGTAAAATACCTAATTCTTGAGGAATGGAAGTCAATCAGATTGCATAGGGAAATTTTGAAGCAGCCCTTGTAGATCATGAACAAACATCAGTATTTTAAGAAAAAATTGCCTTTTGTTTAAGATCCCGAACAGCAGAAAAAAAAAAAAAAGCAGAAGAGCAAAACTTGCTAAGACAAAATTTCTCCTTATTTCTCCTTATGAATAGTTGTATCAGTTTTTAAGAATACAGAAATCTCCCTCAGCTTCATGAATACACAGAAAAATACTGACTTCAACTTCCACAATACATGTGCTCTAATCCACATCTTTTGTGTGATTCTTGAAAAGAAATGAAATCTGTTTGTTTTCTTCTGACATCCATTCCAGTGCTACTCATCCCACAGAACTTTGTAAGGGTAATGCAGACTTGATTTTCCATCAAATTAGTTGCAATGTAATGTGCCATTAATTAATGACCAGACTCTTTAGAGCCTGGAGCTTCATTTATGAAATTAAAGAATTTTCACTGTCCATTTTCTTCATAGATATGCCAGATATTGTCTTTATTATTTATTCATAGTCCATGAAGTTAACTTTTACCAGTACTACATTTTCTATCCCATGCTTCCATATTCTGATTTCTAGTAATGATTTTTTTATTCTCCATCTCAAGTAAGCATAACCAGTTCTGGTAAATATTCCCCCTATGCATACTTCATGCTTTTCACATTTTAGTGATATCTAAAGTCCCCAAATTAACAACCCATGGCAAGGCATTTCTTTTGCAGCATTATCTCTTCTGTAGTTCCATGCCTGTTACAGAGATAACTTGCCGAAACAAATAAAGCAAATTATGTTCGGTACACCCATGTCATTTGCCTGTAGTGACAGCATAAGTCCTCATCTTTAAGCAGTTCTGAACAAGAATGGCTGCCAAGAATCAAAGCTGTTCCTTCTCTGCAGCTTTTTTGTAAAACAGAATCCAATTTCTTTATTCTGTCCTCCAAGGCTGTTTTCACAACTACAGTAACTGAAAACCCCAGGGGTTTTAGAACCACTTCCCTGACTCCCTGCTTTCCCCAAACCATTACAGCAGCCAGGGAACCGAAACACTGCCCTGATTTTTGGAGTTGTCATCAGGCTACAATTGAATGAGAAATTATAATTGTACAACTGGGTCGTAAATTAAGCTGTGCTACTTATCACAAACACAACTTCAGAAAGCAGCAAGTAATAAAATTACTACTGAGATCAGAAAACAAATTCTGTACTTTTTATATTTTTTACTTTTATTTTTCACCGTCAAAAATTATCACATTTCCTCCTACCCATCATTCTTTTGAATTTCTTTTTCATTTAAACTACTATCAACTATATATTCTTCCTTATTTTCCTTTCTTTTGTTCTCTCTCTCATCTTTAGCAGTTAATGTAGGTTTCCTTAATCTATGTTAATGTTATGTCAGTCTGGAACCACAGCATTTCCATCAGTCACTCCCTTGACAAAGCCCAAGCGTCCCATTTCTTGCCTTGCTTTTTCCTCCTGCTGTTTTTTCCATGACATGTCTGAGAGTTGCTGTCTCAGTAACATTAGAAAACTACTGCTTCTCACAGGCCATAAACATTCCTCCTTCCAGAAGACAGGGCAATGAAATAAGTGGTAAGGGAGGGTCTGCATTCTCCTTGTGGCTTAAAATATAAAATGTATAAAATGAACTAATTATGCAATTTAATTCACAAAATACACAACTGACAGGGTAAAGAGATTAGAAGAAAATATTTCTCAAGTTTCTCCTAGTATCCTTTTGCTGCTAATGAAGGGTTGGTGTTTGGTCATTTCATGCTACTGCTGTGTTCACCAGTATGTGCCAGTAAAGCTCCTCAGTGTCACACTGTCATTGTGTCATGAGTTATCTCAGTATTGGAAAGGACACACTCTTTCTTCCCCTTCATACTTGTCATGCTGACTAAAACACACAACCTGCAGCAGAGAAAGCAATTTCAGTTGTTTTTCATTACAATGATTTAAAGCATTTGTTTCTGCAATGCACATGATGGAGTTTATTTCTTATTTGTACAGACAGAAAACAGTTTATAGCCTAAATTCCACCAATTAGCAGAGAAAATCAAGGCCATTCATTGTATAGATTCAATTGTTCAACTGACTGATACCTCTGAGATATTTTAGAGGCTCTGCACATTTTATTATATGGAAAATAAGGGATTTCATTATAATTTTAAGTGAAATGTGATTATATAATATCAATCTCACAACAGGTACTAAATAGAAAGATTTACATAAGAGAAAATTCCAGCTACATTTTTACAGGGCTCACGGGGAAGAGGTCATCTTGAAAAACACAGCAAAAATATTTCCTTGAATATTAATGCAAGGGTTTGTATTGTACCAAAGAATGACAGCAAGTTTAAGGAAATACGATGGCAGCAATTTTTAGCTCTCTGAATATTAATAGCCTTATTTTCAAGTCATTGTCACTGTCACATTATGTAATTGTGGAAGCAGACTCTACCTCTTACATCAAATAAGCATATGTTCTCTTCACTGGAAAAGCAAATCCCAGGCATGTGTACTGACAGAGCTGGGAATAACATGTGTTGAAGGAGGGCAGGAAAGAGAAACAGAAGTCAATTTTTTCATTTGTACCCTCTGAGTTACACAAAATGGTCTGTAAGCATCTCTTTCACTGAAGAACCTTCTCAGACCTTTGAATGTGCTCTGGCACACATTTATATTGCAATCTAGACTGCAGTTAAGCAACAGCATGAAGTTGCCAAGGCAGAGAATAATGTCACCAGTAGATTGTTTCTTGTTATCCTTTCAGGAAGAGCACTTGACAGCAAACCAGGGCACATCCTGCTGGGGATAGACTACAGTAAACTTTCTAGAATGGTGACAAAATAATGCTGCAGAATACATAAAGTCAAATAAAAATATGACAGATATATTTCACATACTCTGGTCTGCAGTATTTGCAGACCAAGACTACAGGAAAATGCTTGAACACACATAAAGCAAAACAAAGAAGCTAATTAAGCTTTTCATTTGGGTTTTTGTTTGTTGGGTTTTTTCCTGGGTATTTTTGGTGTTTTGTTGTTTTTTTTTTTGTGGTTGTAGTTTTTGTTTTAAAGTATTCTAAAATGTGTGTTAATCTGAGTTTCTATTCCTCATATTAACTGCTGATGTGCATACTTTGTTTTCAACAGATTCAGCATATTTCATTTTACAAGATTCCATAGCCTTTTCCTCCCATGCATTAAATGGAGAAGGAAAAACTTTCAGAGGGCCCAGAAGAAATAAAATGGAGAGAAATGTTGAGAAGTTTGTAGCCAAATGACAATATGGGCAGAGGTTGGTTGTCAGATTTAATCCTAATTATAGCCTTGTTCACAGAAGCAACAAGACAAGCAGAAAACGCATCAATCCTTATTTAAGTATTAAAGCCTGAATAAAAGAAGAACTTAAAAAAATATATCCCCAGCCCAAGAGGAAAGTGGGGCAGATCATCCAGTAAAAATATTATGACTATGGCATTGGAGAGTATAGCATAATGTGTTTGTCAAAACCAGCCCTACTTCTAGTTTTTTTTCTCTGAAATTTAAAAGATACTTAAAGAAATATATGGAAAATGTCAGGGGTTTGTGTTTGGTTTTGGTTTTTTGTTTGTTTATTTGCTTGGTAGTTGGTTGGTCAGTTGGTCACTGTTTTTTTAGACAGTATCTTATCTTGTTAGAACAAGTTCAAGCATTTCCTCCTAATAATTTTGCCACTGTACAACTTCCTAGAACTCTCACACCATGTTTCCTGAAGAAAGGAAAAGGCATCCAGAAACTCCCATTCATTTCAGTGAATAGAGTATGAGAAGATACAGACACAGTAACAAAAGATGTATTGGTACAATGCACCACATAATACATCCATATTAATTAGAACTGAAGTGTATTTACACTGTTCAATCAATTACTTTGTAATTAAAATTGCTCATTTAACCAGAAGCAAGAATTAAATGCCTGAATTGCTCAATTATGAAACAGAAGGCAAAAGACTAATACACTCATTACTTACAAGCAATCCAAGACAATAAATTTTATCTGCAGGGCTCTTAAGATGTACATGTAACCAGTGCAATTAAAATACTCAGATTAATTATTTACGTCTAAGCTTGTAGCCATTCTTCTACCCACATCCATACTTAGGCTGCATTTCTGCACAGGAAATGCAGTGGTTTAGCTGCTGTCACTTTTTTTTGTGTAATTACATAGCTTTTTCAGATAAGTGCTTCGGTGTCATAGACATTTATCCAGACTTCCATTTAATTACAGGGACAGAAATAATTTACATAACAAGACCAAAATCTGGTTCAGACCCTGTGGGCCTTCGAGACGAGAGGAAGTGGAGACATCTCAAACAGTGAGATGACAGCTCTTGGGAGTTGTCGTTCAAATCTAAGTTTAACATTGATTGGAAGAAGTGGAAACAACCTCACCTTGTTTCTGAACCACTGAAAACACACACTAGCAGTACAGTGCATGCAAGTGCATGGTTTAGTGAGCGTGTGTGTGAGCCCACTGCTTTGTGGTGGAAGGGACACAGTGAAAACAACAGGGAAAAAGCTGAGGTATTGATAGCGTAGCCACAAAGGCAACCACCTAAACATACTAAGAAAAAAGGACATCTCAGGAGCCCTGAGTCATCCCTGATAAGCTCAGCCAAAACTTCCTCTGAAGGGAGGTGGTTGGCAGGACAAAGGCACCTTGATGAATGCATGATAACAAAGTCAGCAACAGCTGTTCCAGAAAGAGTACTCCTATGCCTACCTACGTGTCTACCAAAAGTAATTCCCTCCTATTCAAAATAATATTCTCTGAAAGAGCTTCTGTGCCCACAATCTCCTGGACAGACCAGACCCTTGCTAGGGACACCTGGCTGACTTCGTACTCTGTAACACCAATCATCTTTGAAATGAGATTTCTCCAACATTGATTTGTCCCATTCCTGAGAATGGTTTGGTGAGTGCTGTACCAGTAATATTTCACATAACATATTCATATATTGGTGCTCTCATAGATAAAGGTTCATAAGTATATACTTACTTTACTAGTTGGAATTATGAACTTACCTGAAATATAAACATAAATATATATTTATATTTGTTTTACTTTTGTAACATATACTTGCTTTCCTAGTGGTAACTTTGTAATGACTTTTAATCTATATTTACTAGTGTTAATAGTGTATAAATGTAGGAATTTTTTTACTTAGATTAAAAAAAATAATTAGTAAAAATTTGAAATAAAGAAATTCTCAGAAACCCAGGCTTCTGTGACTTTGTGTACTAAAGAATCCTGAGAAACCCATGGTCACAATCTCTACCCAGAGATGGAGTAACCCTCATGGGTCGTGCCTGTGACAGACATGGGATTTTAAAACCTTCTGTGCCTCAGTTTTCAATGGTAACGCTGTCCTCAAGCATTGAAATATTCCCCATAACACAGGAAGAATTAGGGATCACTTAATCCGCTTGTACATACTATAGTCTGTATGTACATGACGGTTCTGAAGGGTGCTAGCTACTGTCTAAATCCTTTGAAAGGTCATAGGAATTGGGAAGGTTCCTGATGACTGGAGAGGGGCAGACCTCACACCCATTTTCAGGAAGGGCAAGGCAAGAAGAGGTATTTAATGAACCATGGGCCCTTCAGCATCATCTCAGTTCCTGGAAAGCTTATGAAGCTAATCCTGTTAGGAACAAACAAACAAACAAACAGACAGACAGACAGACAAACAACTGATGTAGCATAAGTTTAGCAAGACAAAATCATGGTTGACCAATATCCTTGCTTTCTGCAAGAAGGCAGCTGATTTTTTTTTGATAAGGGAGGGGATTTGCATATTGTATTCCTTGACTTATCAAGGCTTTTAACACGTTTATACTTCTGTAGTGTCCATCTGCAAATTGGTGCATTATGGGCTGGATAAATGGACAATGAATGAGAGATTGCTGCACTACCACATTGAAAGGGTTGTGATCAGTGGTTCAAAGTCCAGCAGCCAATAACCAGTAGGGCTTCTCAAATCACTCCTGGGATTTCTACTGTTAGTGTCTTTAACTTTATAACTGCAGTCATCCAACAAAGGGATACAGAGGGTAGGAAGGAAAGGATGGTATGATGAGGAGAGGATGTTGCTCTTCATGTCAGAAAACAGCTGAATGTCTGGAAGCAACTCAAAAACAATAGGGTCAATTTTCAACTCAATGCTATTTCTTTTTAAAGAGTGTAACTCAGTTTACTTTGAATATATTCTCATTTATATTCTGTTGAGAAAAAGATGTAGAAGAAATGCCAAGTGAAGTGAGAAATGGATGTTATTCTCTGAAGAATTTTGCTAAGATAATTTGCTCTGAAAATTTCAAGCTTTATTCTTGGATCATACATTTAGAATTTTTTAAAATCTGGAATTTATATAAAAATACCCAGAACACTACAGTGATGGGAAATAGTTTACTATTTCCTTACAGGAAAAGCAGAGTTTGTCCCCCTCTAGTCCCCCTTTTCTTCTATAAGTGACCAAGAAAAAACATTTCAAAATTATACTTCAAGGAAAAAGATCTTTAAGTTCTTTTCATGCCTGCCTTGAGAAGTTGGTTGTTTTTATAGAGAAACATCTTCTGATTGGCATAAGAACAGCACAGGTACAGAAGGGCTGAGCACTTATCACTAGAGGATAACCAAGTCAAACCTTTTCTTAGCAACAAGATAGGTTTTGAGACAGACAAATGAAAAGGCCAGTGAGCAGATCCTGCTAGGTGGGACAATGCTTTTTATTTTGCCAATGTCCTCCCTTACATTGCTGACTCCCTTCCTGAGAAAGGTATTGGAACTTTCATATTCCTGGAGATAGTCACCTGTGGGCATAACTGGCTCAGTATGCTCATATCACAGGCAGCTGTCATGTCCTAGGCATCATAAGCCATCAAAGACCCCTGAAATGCCCCCAGACACTCATTTCTGGGCCTCTCCCCTCTCAGAGGACTGCACATGATCCACAGTGTTACATCAGACAGTGCAAAACTCCCCTCCATTTCCCAGAGGAGGTATCAGGGCATCCCCACCTGAACTTGAACATATATTAGCCGACTGAAGCCTATGTTTCATGAGCTTCCCCCACCCCTGACAGGTTGAGGCTGCAGGCACCACTTTAGCTAATGGACATTGAAATTGCAATAATCAAGTCTCCTCACTTGATCCACGTGATATCTTTCCTCTCTACTAGCTTCTCTTATCCTTTCTTTCTCTTTTCCTTATATATTTTCTTAGGTGACATCTTTATACTTTTCTATAGATAATAACTAAAACAACTACATACCTTTGTTCCATTGCAATCAAACTTTTCTAAAATAAATCCTACACATATATATATAAATAAAAAAAAACAAAAAGAAAACCACCAAACATTTGTTTTGTTCCACTCTAATATACCCTAAGAGATCTATTAACCAGAACCTCAATAACCCCCACCTTCAGTGGCAGGTCCTAACACAGCCTTGAAAGACAGTCTGACTCAGAACACTGAAGACCCTCCTCATCTGTAGCTCTTAATTTATATATAATAACATTTAATATTATCAGCAATAGCTATTACTAGTATTATTCAGTATTTAGTATTATTATACTTATTAGCATAATTATATATTATTAGTAGTCTTATTTAGTATTATTATTAGCTATTAGTATTATTAGCTACTATATAGTATTAGACAATATTTTTTTTCTCCTCAGAATGAAAATATTAGAGATTATGTTTGAAAAGACCCAAAATGGGCAATGAAGATAAAGGATAGTGGAGATTACTTCCAGATAGAGTTTATTTTCATTCTTGCTATGGGTTCAAAGCTGAGCAGCCATCACTGGCACCCACAGAACTAAGAGAAGAGGAATATATTTCTTGATTAGTGGAAAATCATCAGTCTGGGGCGAGAAGGGGAGGGCAGAAAAATGCACGTAGTTAAAGACTTCTTAAGCACACATTTTACATTGGTTACATTGCTGATATTTTCTAAGAAAATGAAATGCTACTCATAGGGACTTTTTTCCTTAAAAGTGTATCTATATTTTATACCTGCACTCTCACAGTATAGAGCACAATTTAAATTTTTCAATGTCTTTGTAGGCATGTTTCATGTTGTGTTTTAAAATACCAGAAGAAAAACAGATTACTTCTCTTTTTGTTGACTGAAGGCCCAAAAGAAGGGGTGTGTGTATTATAAAGCCAAAGTTCTTTAGTATTCACGTTATGAACTTCCAAGTGCAGTTTGGAATTAAAGCAGTGAAACACAGCACTGAAAGATAAATTTATTAATGACTGTTTGCAACATTTAGAAAGCAAGGCCTGTTCTGTGATTATGAGTATGTTCTGTTTACTTACAGGGGAAAAAAAGCCAGTAGTGCAAGACTCAATCATAAATTTCTCAAGTTTTAATGACACTCCATGATACAGGACAGAATGTAAGCATTAAACTTCAAGTTCATAATAAGTTAATATTTTGCTTGTACTTGTAAGACTGTAATATGCATTTTGTAGTAATTGCTAATAAAATATTACATCAATTATAAGTAAAAACATAGGTCACACTATGTAATATAGTTTGTGTCTGACTCATTTAAATATAAATGAAAGCTCAGTATACAACCAAACTCCTTTGCCATGGAAACTCTTACCCCTGAGCTTATGACAAGTTATCATAAAGTTGCTAAAAAAAGGACAAACAACAAAAGATTTTTCCATTTTCCCTTAGCCAACTAAATATACTTCTCCAAACTGGTCATCTGAGTTAACAACAGTAAGAAGCATTTCATAGCAGATAAATGACAAGCATTACTCTGATTTGCCTTCCTTCAAAGTAGCTCTAAAATGAAAACTCTTAAGCACACTCTAGCCAAGTTTTTAAGATCTGTTCACACACCCACTCATCACATCTGCTATCAGCTCCACACTTTCAAGCACTCCCTCAAGCTGCAGCCTGTGTGGAGCACCAAATCTGGCTTAACATACTCTAGCACATTAAAGATCGTGCAGTCGATTTGAGCTTTGTGCACCCCAACTCCCCTTTTCTACTTATCTGCAGAACTGTTCATACGAACAGTTCATATGAACTATTCCTATTCCCTGTAATTATTAGCTCATGATCCAGTGTATTTTCTTACATATTGTCTCTGAAAAAAAGCCTTTTGATCTAGGTTTAGCACCACACAACCCTAAGGAGGCAATTGCAGAGTCTTTTTATGCTGTATGCCACAAATGAGTTTTCCTTCTCCAGTGTGAGCTAAAAACATGCCCCTTTGGATCCCATGTGTTTCTGGCCCTGCAAACTATACTCAAAACCTTTTGTTGTCTTATTGTGAGTTAACAACATCTATCAATTCCAAATGTATGCAAGAAAATAACAGCTTTAGCGAGGAACAGCTTTGTGCTCAGCTCTCTGCTCTCTAGGCTATCCTTATACTTAAGGGTTACTCTTGTTAAGGAAATCAAAAGTACCTACAAAAAAACAATTAGACTGACTTAGTTCTCTGTCAGACTGCTCCTAGAGAGAAAAACTTCTTCAACATTCCTGTTTTTATTTTTTATAAATGAACTATCAGACTAGTTCACCAAGCCAGTTTGGTTAGTTTTTCACTTTTTCAGACTTTCCATTTGAAAGCTTTGGAAGTTTCCAAAATGGAAAGTTGTCAGTCTCTAGAACATTAATGTGAATGTTCCCAAATGGCTGCTTTAATCTGTCTGTAATCCTAGATTACCAGTAGATCAGATTCCTAGCAAGAATTCTGTTGTCAAAAAAGCAATCAATACACTGACTCACTGCTCACTGGTCATTGGTACCAGCTTTGAAGTAAGTAATATCATTGTAGGTCCAGGATTGGGGCTGATTTTTTTTTAAGACTACTTGGCATGGAGGTCTGGCCTGAGGCTGTAGTAAATTAACTTCTCATCATTTTGGGATGAACCTGAAATGGAATAAGGTACTCCTGTTTCAGACGGCGCATTTACACTGTTCTTCAGTTTCCAGCAGTTGTGCTTCCTGCTCTGAGGTAGTTACTGCCACAGGGAAATACCTATTTTTGGTATCTGGTCTGGGCCTTAAAAGGCAACACTGTGCCTCAGTTTTGCAAGCTTTGTAATATATACATTTCTCTCTGAGGACCAATAAATTCTGAATACCAAATTCTCTGCCAAAACCCAGATTTGTAATTTGCTGTTACTTCTTTTCCGTCAAAACATTATATGCAGTGCTGAGGATCAGTAAGTAGCAAGGAAGCCACACTTTTTTTCTTCTTTTTCTTTTTTTTGCACAGAAATTGCTTCTCGTTTGTACGACTTTCCCCAGGGGAGGATGAACAGTGAGACAGAAAGGGCAGGGGAATATATTTCCTCCTCCCCATAACCCAGCTAAAACACTAATGCTTAACATAAAAATTCATAAGCCTGTAGCAGATTGAAAGCTCTGTTTTGTCCCATCATAGGTTTTCTCTTCATTATCAAACTATTCTATCAGTCCTCTCAGAATTTTCATTCCCTACATAAGGAATTTGCACTCCTACATATATTTTTCATGTATATTTTACAGGCTTTGAAATTTATTTATTTATTTATTTATTTATTTGGTGTAATTATTTATTTATTCATTCCATTCCTGGAGAAGGAAAATTATTTTACAGGTTTATTACAATGTACATCACTTGACTCCAAGCTCTGGGTTCTTAATCCTATGCTTGTGTTAGAGGTAGCATTTCAAAGAATTTACTTGTTGGGAAAAGTTTTCTTTATTGCTTAATAATTTAGTGTTCCAGCTGAAATCATACTACATTATCCCACTGCAGGTTATATTTTCAATTGTGAACAAGAAGAACATATTTTTATTAATACTTCAGCCCTTTATCACTTTCCCCAGACATTTCTATTTCAGAACATTATTTCTTCAATTTATCTTCAGAATATCTGTTTTCAGTATAAAAAATAATCCTGGTATGGAGAGATGTAACATTTCTACTTCATTTGCCATATCCTGGAAAGAAATTATTTTTGATCACCATCATGTTAACTATTTATATGTTGATATAATTTTCATCTTTGCTACATTAATTCATTGAAAATATAGTTTAATTGCATAGAAAATAATTAAAAGTGCCAGATTAAATGTCAGCTCATTTTCTGAACAGTGTGTTTTTCCTAAGATGTAGAAAATTTATAGAAAATTCCTCACAGGAATGATATTTGTGGTTTTACTGTAAAATATGGAAATCATTGTTTTTGCTCATTTACACCCATTTTAGATTTATTTCAGACTTAGCCTATTCATCACTTTGAAAAATGCTGATCGGAGGTACGTAAAAAATCTTCTAAAGGGAAGCCATGAGCACAGTTGTCATTCCACCTATCATTTGAACATTCCAACATAGAAATTACTTTTGAAAAATTTTAGATGTTTTCTCATGTTATCTGTTACTTTCCATGGTGTGAAATCTGATGATCTTTCTGCTTTAGGAAGAAGTTGCCTTAATATATCCCATGCTCTTGAGACTGTAACATTAACTTAATTTCAGGAAGCTAGCGGGTTAGTTTCTGACAAAGACTTTCCCTAAAACGTTACCTCAGTCAGCAAGACAACATGTGCCCAGTTCCTTAACTGTTATACTCCCTCTCCTACTAAAACAACAAATGTGTGAACGTGCTTCATGAAGAGTAAATTGCCAAACTGTAGCACTCCTTGAACTCATGGAGAAGGAGTCACCTGCTGCTTCTTCATCAAAGGGCCTTTGCCTTCCAACAGCTCCCAAGTCTGTGTTTGGTGACTGGCAAGTCCTACCGCAGTACAGACAGTAAAGAATAAAAGAAAAATTACTAAAATAATCCAATTTAGGCTTTGTGCCTTACTATGTCTGATGAACAACAGAGGTAAAGTCATTGTAGCTCCGATTCTGCAATTCTTTCAATCAGTCTTCTGAAATGCCTAAGGGGAAAAATCTATCTTCCAAATCCCTTCTATATCTCAGCACATAATTATTAATACTTTACCAATTCTCTGTTTTCTAGATTACCTCAACATAGCTAATTGTTTGGGTTTTTTTTAAAGATTTAGCTGCATTGCTGGTATACAGAGCCAAAACAGAAGCCAAATCACATTTTATTGGACCAGTTATCCCTAGGAAAATTTCTGGAATGGAGGCCCCCTCCAGACATCAGAGTGAAAACATGACAGACATGCCACTCTGAACTGGCAGCTGGTACCTTTCTGATGTGGCCACCCAGACAGCAGTGATGAAAGTCACAAAAGCAAGTAGGCAATTACCCCTGCACGCAGGAATTTGGGTACACAAAACTATGTGGGTCCCATGAAGCTGCAAACAGCTGGGAGTTTTTTGCACACACAGAATAGCAATGCACAGAATCTTTTGTATGGAAAAAGTAAAATTCCTAAGAGATGAAATAGGTTCTTTGGGGATTTTCTGAAAACTCATATCTGCCTGAAAAAAAATGAAAAAATGCCTGAAAAATGTGCAACTGTCCTTATGGCTCTCAATATAAAGCATACAGCATGGGCCTGAATTCAAGAGCAGAATTTCTCTTCCACCTCCACAACAGTTTTCAGATTTTAGTGTCTGGATATGTCCTCTCTATACATACACATATGTATTTATAATTATTTTATTTTAGCACAACTAAGATAGAATTAAGGTACCCTGGATTTAGATGTGAAAACATCAAAAATTCTTTCTAATCCCTAAGCTCTTATATGACAGATTTTGACAAAATTTCTGGTGAGGTGCTTCTCTTTTCTCCACAGCTGCCCAAATTCAGTGAATCAATCATAAGCCTTCCAAGGAACAAGCAAGTAAAGCCATTTTCCCTGTGAGTTTGTTTTTCACTTGCATAAATAAGCAGTGTATCCCTGGACTATATTGCTACAGTTTATTTAGATTCATCCATCAGTATATATAGTAATCCATTTAGCAAACTTTACCATATAAAAAGGCCTTTCCCAAAGAGAAATGTTATAGAGCTCTAGTCACCTAAATGCTAAGGTATACTAAATTCTAAGAAAATCCACAAGAAAACTGAGCAAAATTAATGTTCAAGCAAAACAAAGATAAGCTCCTCCAATCAAAGCCAAACAACTGATCAAAGATTTTTAGGGTAAATAATTTCCTTTTTGTTGGGAATGCACCAAAGCTTTCTGAATTGTTTAACATTACTAAACCAACTAATTGATTAACTAGTACATGGTATACAGATAGGAGGCAACTGAAACATTATACAAGGAGACAAATGATCATTCATTTTCAATCTTGTTCTTTTTCCAGCTTATACCTCTGGATAAATTTTCAGTCCTTGAATCTGGCTTGTTACAGCCAATGTTCCCTGGGCTGTGCAAGAAGAAGCATGGCCAGCAGCATGAAGGAGGTGATTCTCCCTCTCTTTTCTCTTACAAGGTCCCATTTGGAGTACAGCATCCAGCTTTGGCATCCTCAGCACAACAACAGGCCTACTGGAGCAAGTCCAGGATAGGGTAATGAAGATGATCAGAGGGCTGAAATACCTCTCTTATGAGGAAAGTCTAAGAGAACAACAGAGATTGTGGCCTCTCAATACTTAAAGGGGACTTATAAGAATGATGGAGAGAGACTTTTTACTAAGACCTCTAGGACAAGAGATAGTGGTGTTAAACAGAAAACGAATAGATTTGAACTGGATATAAGAAGACATTCTTTACTAGGAGGCAGTTGAGGCACTGGGATAGGTGGCCTAGAGAAACTGTGGATGCCCCATCATAAAAAGTGTTCAAGATTAGGTTGGACAAGGCTTTAAGCAATCTGATCCATTGAAAGATGTCCTTGCCCATGTCAGAGAGGTTGGACCAAGGTGATCTTTAGAGGCCCTTTCAAACCCAAAACATTCTGTGATTCTCTAATTCTATAGGATCATGTTGTACATAGTGCTCTGGGAATGCACCTACTGGCAATACATATACAACCCTGCAAACAGGTGGGAACTGGGGGAATGCAGCATTGCTTCCCTGGGCTGCCAAATTTGGCCCAATTTCCTTAACAGTTTTGTGATTTAGAAATTGCACCAAAATTTATTGCTCATCTCCTTATGAATTTGATCACTACCTATAGTAGGGGGGCTAGAGTGTAGCAAATACATAGTGCGAAATCATCCAAGATATTATGGCAGCCATTATTCACAATTAATATACAGAATCACTGTAGTATTCTGAAACTGAATTAATCAAACAAAGTGAATAATACCTCTGATGAAAATTGTATTTAAATAGCTAGAGTGCTTTATCAATATTTTTACACTACTAATTAATGTCCAGAGTACTGAAGCATATTGAAAATAAGCAACCGGTCAAGGAGTAGCTCTTAACGTGATCCAAAAAAAGAACACCCCAGAGCTGTGGGCTGTCAGGCCAGATCTTTGACAGAGTACTGTTTCTTCTTCATTTTGTGTTTCAGTGTGCTGCTTTCTTGTTTGTTTCTTGCAGGGTTTTGTGGCTTTTTTTTTTTCATATAAATGAGCATGTTGAAAAAGTTTTGCTTTGTAAGAATCTTCTATAAGTATTAAATAATTTCTGGCTTTTATTTTTCTTTTTCTTAATAGTGATTTCTCTGTTTTCATTATGCCATTGCCAGCGAACAGTATATAAAATGTAATGCTACACTTGGTTTCATTTCTAACACAGATACTGTTCATCTTCAATAGCCGAGACTAGATTGTCACAGAACACCTGCTGGCAGACAAGAGTAATAAACAAGAGAATATAGAGGTACTGTATGTGAAATCATTCTAGAATGACCTTGTCCAATCAAAAGTTGAAAGTTCCAGCTTGGGTAAATGAGAAGTAATATGGAAAAGTTTATGTTGCTGATCTTTACTGCTTAAAATGCAAAGTACCAACCAATGTAACCAAGCATCCTCAGCGCCACTGCTTTGCACCTTCCAGGACTAGAACCTCAATAAATAGTAAGGTCTGAACTCTCTGTGGGAGAATTTGGGGCTTTCATGAGCACTGCATTTAATATGAACAGCCAAGGTAATTAAAAGATAAAGTTATCCCTTTTATCCCTCATTACTCAATGTGCTGTAACCATTCTTGTACTCAGTGGAGACTTTCATTTTACAATGGGTGTCATGAAAAAGAACAGTGTTTTTTTCTGCTTTAGATCTCAAGGCCAGAGATTTTCACAGACTCACAGAATGGTTGGAAGGGACCAATGGAGGTCATCTAGTACAACCTCCCTGCTTAAGCATGCTATTCATGACTGTGTCCAGACAGCCTTCGGATCTCTCTGGAGAAGGAGACCTCACAGTCTTCCTGGGCAATGTGGTGTAGTGCTCAGTCACTCTGACAGTAAAGAAGTTCTTCCTCATGGTCAGGTGGAACTTCCTGTGTTACAGTTTCTACCATTGCTTCTTCAGCTGTTACTCAGTACCACTGAGAAGAGCCTGGTTCCATCCTCTAGACCCCCTCCCTTCAGATATTTATTGATGTGGTCCCCTCTCAGTCATCTTTACTCTAGGCTAAACAGCCCCAGCTTCCTCAGCCTTTTCTCATAAGTGAGGTGCTCCTGCTCCCACATCATTTTTGACCTCTGCTGGACCTGCTCCAGGAGCTCCATGTCTCTCTTGTACTGAGGAGCCCAGAACTGATCACAGTGCTCCAGCTAAGTCCTCACCAGGGCTTTCTTATGTAGAAAGAAGAAAGATTTTATGCAGAAAGCTCTTAAATTCTGTTTAAGCCATTAGAAATATTCTAGAAAGCAATTCTTCAGCAGCCAAAGGCTATCTGTGATCAAAAATTCATAATGTTTTTGCGCAGATTTTTTTGCTGTTGAAGATCACCTCAAAAACAGTGAGTATATCAGCAATGTATCAGAAACATCAGGAAAGAAAGCTGAGTATGAAGCTCTTTTAAAATTGGGCCTATATTTTCAGTGTTATAAACATCTTACATTCACCATCCTTCCTTTTTTTCTTCCCCTTCCAACCCAACCTGAAGTAATGAGGCTCATTTAAATGAGATTTTAAAAAATAATGTATTTTAGATTTTTTTTTTGTTAGACTGGATGGTTTATAAGCCTTAGTCTTCTCATTTTCAAGCTTTCCCTCTACAACTATGAAATCTAAGTATTCACATTTTTCATAAGGAAAGCTAAGGTTGCTCAGCAATCTTGTATCTTGAGGAGGTAAGGCTTTAGAAAAACAACATCAATGCAACAAAATGCATGCTAAAGTCAAAGGAGTTGGAAAAAACATGTTTTACTTGTTATCTAGCAGCAAAATCACATTGAAAAATAAGTTTATTTATAGTGGATGAAACATGAGTAATTTACAGAAAAATAATTAAGTTTACAGTAATACAAGCAATCAAATACCCATTCTGTGACTTTTCTAATCAGGGGGATTCTGCTTCTCCCTTGCTACATATGCAACAATCTGACAGCAGTTAAGCTTATATCCTGTATTATTTAAGGCAAATGAATTTTGATTTTGCTCAAATTGCCACACCTCATTCTAGTTGTCTTTGTGATAGCCAGAATTAATGGGTCATACGAAGTCAGGCACATGCTGAGAAGAGAAATGCTCTTAACTGACTTAGTTTTAAATTCAAACAGAACAGTTCTTACCTTCCTATAGATATAGTATACTTTGTAGTTCCTAATGGCTTCTTGTTTTAAACCAACTAGTCTAAGTCCTCTTTGGAAAGTAAGATTTACTGCATCTTAAAAAAAGAAGCTTCAGACATCATGAAGTGCCTTATCAAAATATATTATAATAATGCACAAAGGCGTATACAATTATAAGCAATCCAATAACCTGTTCTCATTGAGATATTCTATCAATGATCATAAAAGGCCTTTATCTCTAATGTGCTTTGAGATTATGGTGAAGCTGATACAGGTACAATCTTTTTTCAAAGAACTGAATATTCCAAGGTAGAAGAATATTCTCTATACCAACTTTCTAAGCTTTGACAGAACAAAGACTGCTTGAGAACAATTCTCAGTGGCAGTACGTTTTTAAGCAAGCTATGATGTTAAACCTGAGAAAGTGAAAAGCGGCTTTATTTTTGCCTACATATAAGCTCAACCTTCAAGCTGTCAAAGTGCCTTAACTTTCAGTAACTTCAAATTTAAAACATGCTTTGATATTTTAGAAAGTGAAATGTGTGGACAAAACCCCACTGAAGTACAACACATCAGAATGAAAGATGCTAACCAATCCTCAAATACAGTGCTGGAAATAAGGGGTGAAATTGTTCTCCCTAGGTATTGCACTTAGAAAGTCCCAAATAGAACAGGATCATAACCCATCTGATCATGAGATCTGGGCTTGTTTAGTCTCTAACCCTGCTGGCCATTTTCTCTTCATATTGGAGAGAGAGAAAATTGAGTATTTTGCCAAAGGTGTTCAAAATCTGCTTGGAATCTAGCAAACTGGTGTGTTGAAACTCCAGACAAGTCCTCTCAACCTGTACAGAGAGAATGCAACATCTGTACAGAAAGCGCTCTCCTAATATGGACCTGCTGTTTGCAAACAGAGAAGGATTTGGGGATGCCTGGAGGCCACCTAGAGCATAGAGATCACAAAGTTATCAATTTTTGTTTTCAATTCTTGGAGAAGTAAGGAGGGGAATAAGGAGAACTGCTAATGTGGACTTCTCGAGGGCAGACTTCAGCCTGTTTCGGACCCTGGCTGACACAGTCCCTTGAGAGCCAGTCCTGAAGGAGGCAAAGGAGTCCAGAAAGGCTGGAAATTTTTCAAGAAGGAATTCTTAAATGTGCAGAAGCATCCTCATATGTTGAAAGACGAGATGATGGGGAAGAAGACCAGCTGAGAGATTTGTCTGAATCTCAGGGGAAAAAAAGGAGAGTTTATGACCATTAGAAGAAGAGGAAAAGCCCATAGGAGGACTACAAAGATGTCATGTGATTCTGTAGGGAGAAAATCAGAAGGACCAAAGACCAACAGGAAAAATATTCAAAACAAAACCAAAAAACCTCCAAAATCCAATAAAAACAGTTTCTTTAAATGTATTTGCAACAAAAGGATGGTTATGGACAATCTCCTTTAATTATTGCTTTGGGGAACAAAGGATGAAAACAAGACAAGCCGGCCTTCAGTTGTGTCAGGAGAGATTTAGATTGGATATTATGATGACTTCACCCAAACAGGTTATCCATCACTGAAGCAGGCTGCCCTGAGAAGTCATTGAATTACCTGGAGATATTTAAAAGACACATAGATGAGTCACTTAGGAAAATGGTTTAGTGGTGTACTTGGCAATGTTGGGTTGGAGGTTGGATTCTATGGTCTTAAAGGTCTTGTCCACCCCAATGGATTATTTGAGTCTATATATAAACATGCATGGCATATTCATTATGTATCCAGTGCAGAGACATTCTGAGTCTTACGCATTCATAACCCATATTTTGGCCATTCAGATTACTAAGAGGCATAGAAAAAGAACTGGTTTTCTGAGAAAAATTATACTTAAGTCAATACTTAATACTGAAATTAAGCTTAGATTTCAATATAATATAAACTACCAAAATCCTGAAGTCATTTATCTGGTTCCTGAGCTAACATAATGATAAGCAGACATACAATATACTAAAGATTGCTTTGGTCTTTGAACTAGAATAATCCTGAAGTTAATAAAATAATTAGGTTATATGATAATCATGTACATGTTCTTTCTCAAAATCCACTCACATGAATCCAAGATAAGTGTCACTGCAGTTAATTTGTAAGTAGTTATCCCATTAACTTTGAAGGACTGGATTGATACTATCAGCCTAATGCTGGAAGATATCAAAAATTCAATGTATTGCATCACCCAGGAAATTCCTATATCAATCACAAGATAATGAGAAAAGGGATGATACTGAAGTTACTTGTTTTAAAGTACACAATGTAGGAATGCTTCACTCATCTTCTTAACTTTTATGAAATGATTGCATCAGAGAAGTTTTTTCTTTCTGTTAGGTTAAAGTTTGGCAACACTTCCCTTCTATCCAACAACATTGTTCAGACAAGCCAAAATATTTCATGCAAATTTAATTAGGACGCTATTTTTAGGGGATACATTTCTGAATCCCTTGCTACATTATCCTGTCACAGAAGAGAGAATCAGAGCTGGCATAAATTTTCAGCAGCAATGGCATGTTTTAGATGCATTGCTCCAGGGATCAGCAGAAGGGATGGAGAGCTAGATTTCATCACCTCCTGGGGCAGTTTGAGCTGAGAGACACAATTAGTCCTCCTGGCTGTGGCCCCAGAATTACCTGCTGCTCACTGTGACTGTCCAACACCTCCCTCAGCAACAAATCTGGCTTTATGAGGCTCTGCTGTTCAGAACAGTCAATGGGACCAAAGCCATTCTGCCACTTCTAGGACACTTACCAGGCTAAACTGCTGCCTGCTTTAGTTTGCCCAGAACAGTTCCTGAGAGATCCAAATGGAAACCATCATTTTTAAATAATAGAAGTCTTTACAGAGGGACTAGACACGATACATAAAGAAAAGAATTTTAGAGTTTTTTATTCTCGGTGCTGAGCAAACCCCTGAAGTCATCCCAAAATGGATTTCTTCTCTTCTGGCCAAAATTTACTTCAGTTTATTGGGAAAAATATGAATAGATGGTCCAGTTCAAACTTATCTGTACTTATAACTGAAAATAAGCATAACATGCATAAAATAAGCATGAAAATCTAATTCTCTTTAAAAAGAAGAGATTCCCAGTAAGTCTTTTTGTATGTGTGTGTGTGCATATATATATATACATACATATATACATATACATATACATATATATATATATATACATACATATACATATATATATATAAAACATTTTATATGCTGGAAACCTCCAGTAACTGTTTATATCCTTGTAGACAAAATGTTCAACATACAGCTAGACAAGTCCATAAAATACTGGATGAGCTGTCGACTTAAGAGCCTGGCTAAAAGAGGCTATAGCAAATGAGAGTATATCAGGCTGGTGCCTAGTCATTAATGGGCTTCTCCAGGGTTCAGCTTTAGGGACAGTGATTTTTCTTTTTTTTAAATTATCTTTATGCAGGAGTAGAATGCCTTTTTAGTAAGTTTGCCAGTGATACTAAATTAGGAGGAGCTATAGATCCGCTTGAGGTTAGAGAAACCTTACAGAGAGATCTGAATAGACTACAGAGATGGGAAATCACCAGCCAACAACAAAATTTAACAAAAGAAAGTGCCAGATTCTCCACTGAAGATAGCATAATGTTGGTTCTTCATGGAAACTGATGGACAAGAAACCGGGGAGCAGTGGTTGATGGCAAGTTGTTGATGGTTGAATGTTAGTTGGCAGTGTCACCTGGCATCTGGGGGGGCTAGCTGTGACTTGGGTGCATTAAACACAGCACGGAGGAGGATTCTCCCACTCCACACTGGTGCAGTCACAGCCACTAGTACTGTGGTGCAGTTTTGAGTGGCCCAGTGAAAGAAGGACATCCAATTATCAGAATGTGTTCAGAGAAGGATGACCAAGATGATGAAAGGTTTCAAGGTCAGGACTTAAGAGGAGTGCCTGAGGTGTCTTGGCTTGTTCAGCTTAGGAAAGAAAAGGCTAAGGGGTTGACCTCATCACAGGGTAAAACTTTCTCAGTGGGGAACAGTGGAGGAGAAGGTGCTGATCTCCTCTCTGATGACCAGTGATAGGACAGAAGGAAATGGGAATGAAGCTGCATCAGGGGAAGCTCAGATGGACATTAGGAAAAGGTTCTTCAGTGAGAGAGTGGTCTGTCACTGGAACAGACTCTGCAGAGAAGTGGTCATGGCACCAAGCCTGTCAAAGTTCAAGCAACATGTGGATGACTCTCTTACTTTGTTTGTAGGTTGTCCTGCAAGGAGTAGGATTAGATGTCCCTTAAGGTTCTTTCCAACTTGAAATAATCTATGATTCTATTATTTAACATATATTTATAAACATAAATTGATAATTTGTAATTTTATATATATATATGTCTCTGTGTGTGTGTGTGTGTGTGTGTGTGAGTGAGAGTATGTACATTAAGTTGCCTGTTTTGTCTTTTCTGACTATTGGAATCCAGTCATCAAAGAAGAAGCAAGAGTAGAACTCAGGCATGCCTGACTCACATGGATCATTTCCAAGCACTTTAAAATAGTCTCCCTTGAATAATTCTGGTTAGTTTATTAATTTTTTTTATCCTTCCTATTGATTTAATATTATTTTACCCAATTAACCATCATCTTCTTGAGGCCAAGATGAAATGCAACTATTAGTATGATGAAGTTTTCTTCTGTGTAGTTATAAAACGCTTAAAATATAATAAAGCCCCTAGAATTAAAAGTCTGAATTTCTCCTTTCTGCTTACATTGATTTTAAATATATTTCCCAATACTCAGAAGAGCAAAAATATCTTCCATCTCTTTTTCTTTACCTTGTTATCAAAATTGAGCCATCAGTTCTATCAAAATACATATACTATAATTAGCTGGCAAGCGTACAGCCCTTGTTTGCCATGACTGAAATTAGAAGTGCTAAAATTGTTTCGTACTAGATATCTATCCTAGCTACTATCTTGCTCATATTTTTTATATGAAACTTATCCTTACACCCAGTTTGAATACATTAAAAACTCAATTTTGCTTATCTTTTGGTATGGGAGTTTTAATTTCAGGATCTTCTTTTCAAGTAAACTTTGCTCCTTTAAATGCTTATCAAAATTCATCCAAAGCCACACAGATATTCAGAAAGTACACACAGAGAACAAATCAATTATTGAACCAATGCGCCCTTTAAGATCAAAGCCAAGAATCAATTAGAACTGTGGGATGTTGATCACAGAGGGTAAAGGATACATGATAAGGTCCAAAATTACTTTCTAGGGATGATGACAAGACTGAAAGAAAATAATCACTCCTCTACTATTGACAAAGCTAATTGAGAAATATATGATCAAAATATTTTCCACAGAGGAGAAACTCATTGATATCTCAGTTAAAGAAAAAAAAAATCAAGCTATTTCTTTTGCCAAATTTTAAAATAATACTTATTCTAGGAGTCTTCCAAATTAGTCTAGCAAGTCCTAGAGGTGAAGATCCTGAACTTCTGAGAATTAGAAGCTGAACAACTGATAGTCTTCTCCTTCTTTATCAAAAAAAATAGCAGAACCCAGAACTTATGCATAAATATTGGATTCATAAAAGGTTTCAAGTGGGAAAACTGCTCTTGAGGAGCTAACATCCAAATCCCATTTGTGGCAGTAATTTTTCAGATTCCCTTGAGTCTTTGGGCCTGGAAAGCTCAAAGCTGAGCTGTCAGCCAGCCACTCCAGCTGGTAAAAAGGGATGGGCCTTTCCATCAATTTTTGACACTATTAGAAATAAATCATAAGCAGAAAAAAAGTATTTTCAACTGGTATTTGTTCCCTAATTTGTTGAATCATCAATTCAGTTCTGATCACATTTGTAATGTTTTTCCATAAGAATTATTTGTGTTGAAAAGGAACATATATAATATATAAAAATTATATGAGGATATATTCTATATAAATGTATATTTTATTTTATGATATACATGAAACATAGGAAAAATGAAAAGCAAATGCAGAGTGTGTCTAGTTTTTGCTATGTTTAGTCTGACATACATATGTTCTCATTATTTTAACAAAATTAAGCATGTCAGGAAACTAAAACCTGCAGTTAAAAATACAGCTTTAATAAATAAAAAAAGAAAAATAGAATTAAGGAAGAAAAAGGATAGAAAAAAAATGTGGAGCTAAGAGAAAAGGTGGTAGGATTCACAGATTAACCCAAGCTGGAATAAATGTATACAGTGAATAATACAGGAAAATACATAATTTACATATTAAAGTTTTAATTTGAGTAGAATTAGTTAATTCTTAACTAATACTATTCAACATTGCTTATAACTCAATTGGTGAAAGAAAAATACATTTAAATTGTTAAACTTCCTTTTCCTCACAAACATTGTACATCATATTTCAGACTGAAAAATTAAAAATCATGTTATTTTATTGACATATTTTCATTTTTTATATTGTTTTCTAGCTGCAATGGAAATGTTTATAACTTCATTTTTTCATCTTTGCCCAATTTTTCCTGATATATAGCATGGAAATATATTTTTCTTCCTAAGTGGTTAATTTCAAGTATTTATCCTGTGTCCTTCATAAAAAAAATGTATGCTTAGATTTTACTATGTGGTGTGAAAAGAGGCAGCAGACTTCTCACTTAGAGTAAGAACTGGGCTAAATTCAGTAAAATCTGGTTGTGAAAAGGAGGCACACTGGTACCAGTTCTGCATTTGCTCTGCTGCAGTACTGGCAGCGTATTAAGCAACTCATCCAGTATTCAGTCTAAATCCTTGGAGCTGCAATTCCTAACTGCACATACCACCAGTGGTGCATGTAAATGGGGTATTAGACTGAAAGGGCAGTGAGTATTTCTGCTTATGATTTTCCAGTCATCTGTTTGGTGCTGCAAAATATGAGGAAAACCTTCTACAGCTTTTCTTGCTGGAGGATACTTTGCCATTGGTTTCTCCAGCAAGTTCCAGCCTCTAATGAGGTCTCCCATAGTTTACCTCATCTTCCTCAGGAGACAGGTAACTTCAGCTGGCTCATGAAGATACTTCTGTTATACTGAAGGAGCAGTCATACAAATCTCAGCCATATACATGCAATTCTGAATTAAAAAAAACCCCAAATCTAATCAAGGCTACTTGAGAACCCATTTATTATTTAACATGGAATGACGACAGAGAGTTAATTTCCAGCAGAACTGAAATAGCTAAGCGTAACCTGGCCTTTTTTTGAAGACAACTACCCCATGAATTGCAAACTATCCTGAGAACAGGGATTGGAAGCAGTGACTGCTTGCTAGTATCTGGCATTCTGACAGAGAGAAGGTGTGAAGTCGACCAGAAGGCAAAGAGCTCCTGAGAGCTGGAAAACATCAAATAACCTAGCTGCCTTTCCCACAGAAAATGTCTGTCACTAACTGAAGAAGACTGTTCTAACCTTTTATAAAGAATGCAAATCAATTTAACAGAAAAACTTGCAAATTCTCTGATGTACTTATTTGGAACAGCCCAACTCATCTGTCTGTAGAGTTGTTCTAATGGCCCATTGATTTTAATGGCTCATTAAAATGTAAAAGTACAACGGAAGAGGAAACAGCTGAAGAGATATTTTCAAAGGTGTAGAAAGAATGCATTTATACTATTATATTGGCAGCATCAAGCACACATTTTCGTATTTTAAATCAGGCAATTTAGTTTTAGGATTATTACCTATTTCAAACAATGCAAATAAGAATTGTATGTAGAAAATACTCTTGTTGATATAAAAGGTAAATGCATATATAATGGTAAGGTTTGGGACAGTTGCTATGAAATACTGCTAAATATTATCCATTTGATTGGTAATGAGTCTATCAAGTATCTTTAGGGGGATTTGGGATTTACAGGTGGTATAATTAGTTTCTCTGTGCACACAAAGCAGCTTACCTGTACTCAATACAAGCCTTTAAAATTTAGGAGTAGTAGGTTAGTATTAAATTAAGTACTGTAGAATCATAGAATTGTTAAGTTTAGAAAAGACCTTTAAGATCATTTACCTTCAAGGTAGCTCTACCACCATGTTCACCTCCAAACCAAGTCCTTAGGCACATCCAGATGGCTTTTGAGCGTTTCCAGGGATTGTAAACCTACCACTCCCCCAGTCAGTGTGTTCCAATGCTTCACAAGCCATATTCCATGAAGAATTTTTTCCCCTAACATCTAGTCTAACCCTCCCCATGCAATAAAGTGCTAATATGTTAGACAGTTACAATCACGCTTGCTTTAGTAAAGGCAGCTGCTGTTTTTTCCTCATGATCGCAGAATCATAAAACAGTCTGGGTTGGAAGGGACCTCTAAAGATGGATTGTGCAAGGGAGTCACTGGGATAGAAGTGTCACTGATAGGAGAATGACTTGGGCTTGTGTCTGCAGCATTGTGCTGGTCATCTTGTCAAGCTCTCTTTCATCTTCCCTAACCCTGTGCGATCTGCTCACTTCCTCCCACAATTTCTCAACTTGGCCACAGAGCTCCTCAACCAACTCTTACCTCCTGTAGGCAAGATTCAAAATTATACTCAACTTTTGAATTTTATGCCAAGTTCTCATTTTTCTTCCTTTTCTATTTCTCTGTGCTATGCAGCATGAAAAAAATCGAAGCCTTTAAAAGTTACTTCATAAAATATAATGCATATCCTCTCATTCAGGTGTTTGTACCAAGGGAGAAATAGGTTCTGTGGTAACTAGACAAGAAAGTTACACAAGCAAGGAAAAATTGGACATTTGGGACTTCCTGTAGAGCACATAGTGATTTTATAGAGGTGAAGATCACATAATATTCTTTAGATTACTTCTGATTTATTCTGCAATAACTGCAAGGAAAATTCAATTTATATTATGATTTATAAGCATATGACTGAAAATTATAAGAATAATGGCTGTCTGCTCATTAAGGGACAGGCATCTGAAGACAAAGCATGAAAACATGAACAAGAAGACACAGGTCTCACCTTCCAGGGCTCCATCTCACAGTTCCCAGGGTGAAAGAAGCAAGAAAGCCTCAAGGGTGGCAACCAAGGATGACCAAAAATCAGGATGACTATGCAAGTATCTGACAGGGCACAGCTGAGACCAGCTCTTCTGCAGTCTCAATGGGACTACAGCCCCAGGCTGGGAATGCTGAAAGGGGCTCTTTGGCCCATGGGTGCACCTGGAGAAAGGCCCCAAGTGAGATTGGTCAGGGCCAGGCACCGGTGCATTCACGTCCTGACAAAAGCAAAGAAAGTCACGTAAAGTATTTTAGGCTGTGTGGCTGCAGGAAATTAGATTATATGTCTGTAATGGGAACTTCTGAACCAAAAACCTGTGGCAACACCTTTCCCAAATGCCTGCCAAAACATTTTCAGCTATAACAGAAGAAATACCAAAGCAATTTTAGTCTCCCTCTGGCAACTGGACGCAACACATCAGTCTCAATCAAACGGTTCAATTTTCCAAACTAATTATAACATCTAATAAATATTTCCATGCATAATTCCACGTACTAATTTTAAAAAATGCAAAATGGTTTAATATTACTGTATTAAATTTCCTTGCCTACCTGATTTTAAATCAGAAATTTTAGGGCCATATGTGTTGGGTCAGGCAGAGACTTTTGAATATATGAGCTACAAGAGAACTCACTCTTCCGTCTTTGGTAATTAGAATTGCTTTTCCTGGTCCACAGCATTCACCAGGAGCTGATGGAATGGTGAGGCCTTCATCAAGCAGCTAGGTCACCTTACATCTTAATCTTCCATGTGGGAAATAAACTTTTTTCTTGCCCTGCCTTGAAAAGGGAAACGTCATCCTTTTATTATAGTAGGAGCACAGTCTTTGAACAAACAGTATCCTTGATATGTTGCTTGGGAGTGTGCTAGATGACATAGATCAAATCATGCCAGGAAAGGCAGTAGGACTTATGCAACATTGTTGCTTATGTGACAGTGCTTCAGATCATGGCCTGGCCTTTTGCAGTGGATCTGTGTAAACTCTGGGTAAACAGAAAGCATTCAGTTCTCTCTGAGTCCTGGTCTTTCACTTTGCTCGCTGCTTCAACCACAATGAAGGACACCCAGCTCTCTAGATGTGTGACAAGTTTCTTCCCTGTCTCCTGAAACTCCTTTCAGCCCCACATATTCACATCATCTCAGCTGGCACAATCACTTCTCTTTTTATAGAGTGCTCTTATTTGATGAGAGCATAAAACAGTCAGGCATCCTCCCAGGTGCCTGAAAACACACATTTTACAGCTGGGGAAGGAAACATGAAATGACATATGTATTTTTACCTCTCATCCTGACATATTTAACTTCATGTGGGCAGGTGAGAAAGTGTTAAAGAAGCAGCTATTCATTTTAAACTTCTTAGCTGTATGACTTCACACACAGACTCAGATATTTGTATTATCTTAAGAAATTTAATTTCCAAGGCACTCACCAGCCATTGCAACATTTTCACAGGCTACATAAGCTTGTGAATCAAGCAGCAATGTATTCCCACAGAGGGTAATTAGTGAATTCATATGAAAAATACCAAAGTGATGGAATTGAGGGCAGCACCCAGCAGCTACTATAATGCTGTTACTGAGAGCTAATGGCAGCATGAAAGTTTGTGTTTTACTTTGTGTTTTACCAAGAACGTCTGTCACATTGGAGTATGAGGATTCCTGCTCCTTATACGAAAGGATGCTTTTGTGTGCAGCTTGTCAAAATCTAAATTTTGTTTTTTTTCTTTGAGTTTGGCGGGGGGGAGGCTTTCTTTGGATTGTTTTTAATATATTTTCTGCAGTGTTTAATATGTTTTCTTCCATTATTCTCTTTATTTAAACCTAATAAATACAAAAAGACCTTCATCAAAGTCTCATTTATGATTTACATCATTACTAGCAGGAGCTGTTGCAAGCCTTGCATGTTCTCCATCTTATTTCATCAATCACGTACATTGTTGAGAGCTCTCTTGTGCTACCAGTGGAGTACATGCAGGGTAGCCAGTGGGTGGGTACAGAGGCCTGGAAGCTTTAGCTGTGCCTGGACACCTGGGAAATACATATCTGATTTTCCAAAGCAGTCTTGTTGCTATCGAGTAGCTTTAGCCATGTTTCTTATAGTTTCTCTGGTAAAAATGGGAGGAAAAATCTAGATAGTATTAGTAGGGCTTCTGTAAAGAAAAGCAATTTAACTTTTTCTATCCTTAGTCATGGAGCAAATTAATTATTGGAAGTGTTCAAGTAACTATTCCTGAAATTTCCTATGTGTTTTTCTGTTCACATGGTAAAAGTAAAGGATGCTGTTCACTTATGGCATTACTAAGCACAAAACTCAAATGGAAGTATTATTACCTTTTATTATCTTTCTGTGAAATCTCTGCAGTGGTTTGTTCTTACCCACATCCATGAGCAATGACCTAAGCATATTTTGTGTACTAAAAAGATGCTGATTTTTAAAGGAAAGTGTGTTTTCTGGAGTCTTGGGTCAGGATATGCACCACATAATTAAGATAGCATATTATGGAGGGATAAATTGCACCACTTACCTTCTTGAACTTGAAGAAAACTTTCTAGTACTCTGCAATGAACAACCTGTCTTTTCCACATGTCAGTTTATGTCTATTCATCAGTGTAAAATTAATGGAAGGAATTTGTGTACCTAATATTCCTCTCATTAGTGAGGATCAAACCTTGAGATTTGCATTTCAAACATATTTTTTATTGCTACAGTGAATAGTTTAGTTTTACTAGGGAGCAAACAAATTTAATTTCCCCACTGTAGCATCTAGAAAATAGGATATCTGAGGTGAGACATTACTGATCCACCACAAACTGCTGGGGAAAAGCCAATTTCTCTCCTGGAGGAAGTTGTAGCAGCCGTAAATCCTCAGATTTTCTGGCATAATATATCAGTTTGCTACTGACAACCTAAGGTCAGACAAGCCTGCTCAGGATGTGAACGTAGTTTCTTGTCCCATACACAGTTTTTTCAGTATGTGGCAAAATCTGCTCTCAATCATTGCTTTACACCTACAAGTACTGGAGCAGTTTTTGCAGATTAAGATAAACAAAACTCCCAAAGAGGAGACTCTCTTCCCAGAATGTTTTAAATTTCTGCAGTGCCAGTTAAAGTGCTTTCTGCAGCTGTCTTGGAAGGCTGTAGCAAGTGCTGCCTAGGGAAGCCGTAAGGATTGTGCTCAGCACATAGCCTCACCACAGCCTGCTTATGACAAGCGTGACAGAGGAGGTCACAGGAAAGAAAGTTAACATCCATCTGATCATTTCTTTGCTCTGTCAGCAGCCAGGCTGATTGTCTGCTTCAGCTTCCTGGACCTTATGAGAGGAGACAGCTTATAACCCTCCGAAAACCACACCTCTTCCAGGCCACAGAAAAGTTCTTTGTGTCAAGCCTAAGCGAAGAGAAAATGTATTCCTTCCCAGAAATGCAAAACATCACAGAAGCAAAAAGCTACCGGACTGCAGGAAGAGTACTCATGTCCAAGAAGAAAATTTTATCTTTTCCATATCAACCTTTTTTTTTTGTCTTTTCTATGTAGATCCTTGCATCCAATTTTTGTATCCTCTCTCTCCCTCCCTCCATTCCTGACATGGAGTTTACCAAAAAGCAGTTGAACTAGCAATAACAAATTAGATTATAATACATTCTGACAGTTAATATTCTACTTCTCGCTCCTAGTTTAAGATTTAAGCTTTTGCAAAAACAGAGAAAATGCTAATTCCAAAGGACTCACATTGCTTGGATCAATTTTTCATTAGTGCATGTTTGGGATAAAGGAGCCTGAGTCACATGGCTAGATCTTTCACTGGTGGTCATCATTGCAGCTCCATTTATATCAGACACATGCTGTTTATTTACAGCAGCCTTGGATAACTCAAAGGCACTCTCAAGATCTGTTCTTGTATTTGCAATTTAGACAAATTTATCATGTACCATGATGCTCACCTACTGTCAATTTTGTGAATATGGACTGGTTTAATTTTCATAGAGACTATGAACAATATTGCCTTGGATTCTAGAGATAGTATTGTTAGTTGAAGGAGTCATGATCAGAAAACTGCTGTACATGAAAGAGGCGGTGATCCACATTTCAGTTCATGTGGACACCTTCACCTTCATCCAAAACTGCAGTCAGAAATTCTCATGTGAACATCCCTTTTATTTAAAGTTACTAATAGAGCTGTTTTAAGAATATCCTGTAAGATGCTGAATGACCAAAATGAAAAAACCTTTCCATGGACAATATCTGCGTGGTGTTCTGTGCCATCATTGGATGCCTCGGCATTGCCACTCAGTCCAGGATTCCTTTTATAGTTTTAGCTCTAAAAAATGTCATTTTAAGCAATAATTTACAGTATCTGAGTGCTTTTCTTAACAGGTTCATTAAAAAATAGCAGCTGCTGGTAAAAAAGGCTAAGCCTGTTTATGAGTAAAAATACCATTTAATGTTGCTCACATATTTTAAAAATGCTTTTCCAAATGAAAATGTTACCAAGAGTATCAATTTTATTTTTTTGAAGTTACCTACTTTGGCAATTATATCTGTAGGAATATTTTGTATGAAAATATTGTAATTAAAGTCATCTTTAATCTGGAGCAGTAGCTGTCCTGGAAATATTTCACAATTTATCACTTAATTTTTTTCCATTTCATTCTATAGTTAAAACTGAACCTATTTCTATACCACATTAAGAAATTTTTGTAGGTGTGATGTTTTGAAAAATATTTGTTTCAAATGCCTGAAGTTTCACTATAGTGAGGAAAAAAATGCTTTCTGGAAGGGATCTCTTGATATTATTCTTTCTTTATTTATTTGTTTATTAATTTATTTCCTGGAGCAGTTCAGTTTAACATGCACAGAAAACTTTCTGCACCGTACTTACTGTGACCACAAAATACTGCTTGAACAGCACTTCTGAACTCATGGGCAGGTGCTTAACTACAAGATCAGGTTTTCCATTTGTTTCCATGTTCTGCAGCTTCATGAAGCCAGCTGTCAGCAGAAGGGTATTTTTCTCTCAGTATCAGTGCATTTACTAATGATACACTAGTACAGATGGCATGGAGGCTGGGCTGTAGATGCACACAAGTGAAAGAAATTCCAGTTCCCATAAATCAGTCTCTCTTCAGAGTGCCCAGTCTCACATGCTATATACTTTTAAGAAATAATCATTATTCTGAGAAAACACCAAGTCAGCTCAATAAGGTCTTTAAAAATACCACTACATCTTGTCACATACTCTAAGAAATCTTAACCAATATCCATTAATTCTGGATGAGCTCTCTAGGGGGGTGGTAGTAAACTAAAGAATAATACTGTTCCCCAGAGAAGGGCCCAGAGGACTCAGGGTTTGCCACATGATGGAGTAAGGGAGAAGTTTTTTTCTGGGTGATTGGCTTGGTGACCTACTTCTGGAGTAAGAGTGGTACCTTGGCATTGCCATCTTCTTCTCCAATACATATATCACAAAAAGAATTGAACTGCAGGGCCAAGTATAGCAGAAAGAGATCTGCAAGTTCTGCTTCTTCTCCATGCATCTTTTACAGTGATGCATTTGTAATATTTATTAGATAGTGGTAGTCACAGAGGCAGAACAAAAAACCCTTGTTATAGCCATTAGAAGGAATTATAGTTTCACCTGTTTGGAGGTCTGTGGTCATCCTGTCAATTTGGAGAAATCAGAAGGCACTCCAAAGCACCAAATATTTTGTAGAAAACACTAATGAACACTAATTTTAGATATTTTTGCTTTTACATTTTAAAAACTCTTTCTCCATATACGCTCAAATCCATCTGTACTGATCCATAAACACATTAGTTGGCATATCTACTCATATAAAATTTTAACTTAACTTGAGTTTTATCCTGACCCCAATACATTTCAGTTGAAAATATTTTTTGCTGTAACTCACTCAGAAAGGGTAGACCTAATGTATAAATACTTAACAAGACTTCAAGTTTTTTGTTATACTTGCTGGTGCCCTTTTCTCAGATTTCTTCTGTAAACACCTATTAAGCAAACTTGTCCAACAAGTTCAATGAGAAATAAAACTGTATCTGTAAGAGTTTGTGGAGTGGGAGATGTTTCCATCTCAAAGGCTTGGAAAAGTTTTCTTCAACTAATTCTCATCATCCTACTGCAGTTGGACAGCATGAAGTAAGACCTCAGTAAGAAGTCCACAGTACTATTTCTAGTAGCACCATATTCCTGCTAGATTATACCGCCTGTAAACACTACAGTGAAAATTACAGATTCAGTTTTACTAAAGGATCTCAGAACTGCTCTATAGAATAACAAAAAGAAGAGAGAAGCATTGAAATTAACTTGCAACGATAGAGTTTAGAACAGGAAATACAAAGTACCAACACTGCCTTGCAAAACATTTTTATAGACTATGACATCTCTCTTCACCTAAGACACAGAGGTAGAGTTTTACTGTATGAGCAAAGAAACTAGTAGCTAGTGAAAGACTACTTCTTTTATTTACAGCAGTTTTTATTCTAAGATGATCTTCCAATTTGTTTTCATGGTGATCCACTGGTTGACTTAATACCTGCATGTTCAAAAACCTCTTAAGAAGTGTGATAGACGTGTGCAGTAGTATAAAGGCATTTACATTGGGCCTCTGGTGAAGCTGACTTTTTGACTGGAATGGCTGGGATTCATTCGTGCTGATCTTCAGGTACTCTCCTGGTTGTTATAAACGAGGCTCGAGATTTTTTTGAGATAAATTAAGCCTGGCCTGTTTATTAAGACTGAGCTGCAGCCGAAGGAGAACACAGGCTAATCCTGTGTGCCCAACGCTACAAACCGGGATTAGCGACAAACCATACAAACTGGTTCCCCAGCAGGAAAAGCCCCTGCTAACACTCAACAACCTGATTTATCCCCTCCCTTAGTCCTGGATTGGTCCATTTTGAATCCTCTTTGGGATTGCTCGCTTTCTCAGGCTCTGATTGGTCTGTAGTTCATCTTGGTCCAATCATTTTTCCAGGGTCAAATGATTGGTGGATGTTCCTTCCAATCATTACTCATGGTACTGACAACATCCTCATTCGTTCATGTTCTTGAATGTTCTATTCCAGGCCCCCATAAGCCCCCTTATATTTTTTACCAGTCCCCCATTCTATCCACCTGACCCCAATCCAGTCTCAACCCTGAACACTTCAAAATCCTTAACAATCCTAATAACCATCATATTAACAACTTTACAACAACATAATTAAACTTAGTTAACTTTTATCCCTTCTAACTTGGTAATTCATAATATCAATTGACACTCCAATAATAACAACTTTAATTAACCTCCCAAGTTCAACGAAAAGATCACTTGTAACTGGTGGCCTGCAATCCCTCTTCAGACTCAGGGATTCTTTTGCTGGCTCTTGAATTAAACCAGTTTAAATGGGATGGGGTTCCACTCCCCCAGGAAACTTAATTTAAAACCTTTTCAATATTTTGGCAAGACCATGATCAAACAAGCCGGAATAGAAATTCATTCTCCCAAATAACAGACATCTATGACAGAATTAGAGTCAAGCTTTTTAACCATACTGACAGCAATGATCACGGATAGATAGTCCTGCAAGCAGGTTCAGAAAAGCATGAAAATATTCTCCAACAGCATGACAATATCCTTTAATAGCTTCACTCTTCCTTGATGCTTTTCTGAAAATATCCTGTTCAGTTCCTGATCCAGCCATGGCAGGCTGAACCTGTATACAGAGAGAAACAAGAAAGTGTCAAGATTGCAGGCCTAAATTCACTCAAACCTTCTGTTTAAAATTTAAATACTGAATTTCATGCTGCTGGGGCATGTTGCTTTAAAAAATGCATAAACCTCTGAAAAAACAGTAACGTGCCCAGTAATGGATGAAGTAATGTGTGAATCCCTGCTGCCCATTATTCTGTCATTTCCTTCTCTCTAAATAAGAATGTGGGCCATGTACCAAGGAAATGCAATATAATAAATGCATGTGAATAAATAAACTAAGGCTGATTAACCTGGAAATATGCACTTGCCTTTTGCTCCTTTCTACATCTCTTTCTTTCCCTTTTCTCCCTCACACCCTTCATTTGTTCATCCTGTCTCAGTCTTCATTTCCCTTTCATATAGCATGCTCCTTCTTTCCATGCATAGTTTTCACATTGCTGTGCCCTTTCTGCCAGCAACATTGGCTTCATTGCTTCACCAAAATTATGTCATCATTCTTGATTTATTCTCTTAAATTACATTCACTACACCAGAGTATTAGAAATGGGTCTCTTTAGCCTGAGGCCACATGGTATGACACAGCCTGTGTTTATACACTTAAACTCTCCTTCCAAAATACAGTGGTGACTGTATTTTGGAATATACAATATACTGACAGTAAGGTGGTGGGCCTGACTGCTACTGCATTCTACAGACCTTTGCATCTATCTCCTCACACCTTTTCTAACCAAACACACCTGACACAGTCTCCTCATTTCTGCTGCATGTGTGATACTTCACATACTTACAGCAAAACAGATTGCTGCATGCTATCCCATCTGCCTAAACCCTTCAGTCACCATGGAGTGTGCTAGGTGCTTCTGTACGTCTCCCACAGCTTCTGCACAGTCCAAAATTCAGTGGCTCCTGGCACCATTCCTGCTCCCACTTCCACTACTTATCTTGGTGCCATTCTTTGACATCCTCTGAAGCTACCTTTAACCCAGGGTTAGTGGAATGCAACACAAGCATGCTAACACATCATATAACTACTTATGAGATTGCTAACTTACAAACCTCTTATTGCGAATTTTCCTTATCAACCCCTGAAATAAATAAAAAATAAAATAAAATAATAATAATAAAAAAAGCCAGGATTTAAGCTATATGCTTAGGGAAGAGGATCCTGCAGCAGAGCTTGCTGTTGTATATGTAGGCAAAGAGTTTAACAGGATAATGGTAGAGTGATTTGGCCAGAAGAAGCCCATCAAACAGGCAGAACCTTTACTAACAGGGCCCATGCCATTCTCCAGACTGTGCACAGGGATTACTTTGGAAACTCTGGCTGGCCTGGACCACAGCCATGCTGGGGAGTATGCCAGCAATGTAAAAGTCTTGGACAAATGCATGCCAGTGTTCAAAAATATGCTGCAGTTTGGTTTAGTTTATAAGCACAGATGTAGACTTTTTAATTTGACTCGTGTACTGCCTAGAGTGACAAAGTACTCTTGATTTAGGTCAGGTTCTGAACTAGTGGAATCCATGATTTTAGAAAACACCAAAATTCGGATGAGTTTTTTGAAGCCACATATGGATTTGTATGTTTTATTTCTGTTCACTTTAACTAGGCATCTGAGTCTCTTAAGTGGTTTTGAAAATCAAATTAAATTTCTTCAGTTTAGCACTAGAGATAGCTTCTCATCCCTCATTAAAAGTGTGATGCATTGTTTTTATATGTAAATGAGAGAATTTAAAAGAAAATTTTGCATGTTGTCTTAAATATGGGGAATAAAGGCAACTTCATATGAAATCTGTCATCCTCTCCCACTTCAGTCAAAGTATAACTGATCTTTTTCTCTCAGTTTTCTCATTTTTAAATTATTCATATGTATTTACTGGGTAGACATGGAAAAACAAAAATTTGATTTTTTTTTTTTTACAGAGAAGTATCTTGTTAATGCAGTTATCTTCCAAGTCTCATGCATTATCATGACAGTTGTATATTATGCATCATCTCTTGTGAACCAACATTAAGGGATAACCAGATCCTGTGAATGTCATTTTTACCCCTCTATACCTTTGTTCAACATGCCAGTCAGTGTGTGTTGCTCTTCATAATTTCCTGAATGATGTCAAACTTCTGTCTTTAGTCAGCTGGTGAATAAAAGAACCAGACAATATTCCATACAAGAACAGCCTGGTGGAACATGTCTAATCAGTAGTTTGCTCTAACAAGAGAAATAGTAAAAGGGTTACTCAAAATACATTTTCATGCATTAAGAACAATACAAGGAATGGAATTTTTCATGTAAGTCATTGCTGTCATGCGGGTGTGTCAGTATTTCAAGAGGTCTTACACCAAAATTTTAATGGAACCCCAGGCTGAGGTATTCCTTTATTTCCTTTATGTCTGGTCAAAGTTCACTGCTTTCCTAAATCTGCTCCTCACTAATTTCTGAAGGGGTCCATTTCTTTGCTGTTCCAGGTAATTATCAGCTTTTATTCAGGATGCTTATTTCAAAGTGCCAGTGCCTTGGTTTAGGTGAGAACTGAACTCCTATGATTGCCCACATAGACAGGTGCTGCCAAAAGAGATATACGTCTACTTGAGATACTATTTAGAGACCTTACCTAGTTTCTCAGACTGTTAATAGCCATCTTTCTGCTTTCAGACAAGAATATTTCTCTTCCCAATTTCTCTTCAACAGCTCAGTCACTAAAATCCTGCCCCAGAAGTTCTAATCCTGATGATTTGAACTTTTTTCTGGTCTGTCAATATTTTTTTGTCAAAACTTTTTCTTGCATGTCTTACTTCAGACAGTTAAAAGGCAATAGGAGTAAGAGGGATATTAAATACAACAACTATGAGCTCTGAAAATGTGATTACAGAACACAGCTGCTATTGTAGATCTTCTGCAGCACTTAAGACCATTCTAAAGATGGCTACTGTGAATTAGTAACACAACAAGGGCTTGTCCCAAGTCCTTCAGTAACCCTGCTGCAAAATGATAGCTTTTGTGCAGATGCATGTAATATGTGCAGCTGTTTGTTTTTTTTCTACTGAGCAGTCCTGAAACATCCGTCACAGTTAGTACTATAAAATTATATTGGTCATGCTCTGTACTGTACTACTTATGTATCTGTATCTGTATCTGTATCTATGTATCTATTTATCTATGTATCTATGCATCTATGCATATATGTATATATGTATATATGTATTTATGTATCTATGTATCTATGTATCTATGCATATATGCATATATGTATATGTGTAATGTGTGTATTTATATAAGTATGTATGTGTGTATAGTGCTCTGTACTATAAATAAATATTGCAGAAAACATATGTATATGTATTCATGTACGTTCTCATAGGTACCCTATGCAACATTTTGTGTATGCCATGCTGTATGAAAAAAATCCCCAAAACCACTTGCAGGAAGGCCATTACTGTCACAAGAGAGAAGAGACTCTGAAATGTAGACTAAGGTGGCCAATTTTTTTGCCATACACAAGGATTCTTTCTGAGTGTGTTTTTCTATTCTTTTCACACATTCATTATTTGCAGTAGCTGTTGAAATGCTGCAGAAGGAATGTTCTCTTTTTGCTTTTTGAAACACTGTTAGCGTTTTATCAAAAGACAAAATGACAGGAATAATTATATTGTAGGAATCACTTTCAGATTCTGAACAATGTGTATTTGTTTTTGGTAAGATATATTTAAGCATTTTGAACTTTTACAATTGTTCACTATAAAGGATTCATTAACAGCCTAAATTAGGAGTTTAGCTTGGTTACTACATAATTCAGTGTAAGCTAAATGCAGGAACAGGATTTATAATGCATGCAGTTGTAGAGATTGTGTGAAATGGAGCCTACTCCCCCAAGAATAGAGAGGAAATTACCTTTAGTGCATCAGTTGTCTTTTTTTCCCGCCTGATTATTTTCACATCAATATCCAAAGATTTAAATGTTTGGAAGTTAACAGTGCAAGATGAAGGTCACCAAATCAGTTTTAGACATACTGAGAACCTAATTCCTCAGCTAACTATTCCTCAGCTTGTACACTCTGATTGCTATTTAAAAATGGACTCACATGTAGATACTACAGAAGACATGGAATTACTAGAGAGGCTCACAGATGGTTGCAGAACAGTTTTAGAAATCTTACAACTCTTCTTCTATAGACAAGTCTCTTCTGCCTAGTTTTTGGTTTGCTACCTATCTGCACCAGCAACAAACACTTGGAAAACTTGCTTGAAGTGCTGTAGACAAATAACCTTTCAAACAGACAGATTAGCAGTGGAGATCCATTGAAATGCTCTACAGAAACATATTTTCTTTTGAACTACTAAACACTGACAGTCCTGATGGCTCAGAGGCATAAAAGGACATCTTTGCATTCTCAACCTGAAGTTCAGTATCTGTCTTATCCCTAAATGATGACTGCTGACTGTGTTATTCTCTCCTGGAGGATTTAAAATATGCTTTGAAACTCCAGAGAGCCTTCAAGCTGCTGGACAAGTTGTCAGTGGATGCTAGACTTCAGCAGTAAGCAATAAGATCTAGTGGGTGTGTGTGGTAAGTGTGGAGATTTCAGTAGTAACAGCATGAACTAAATTTAAGGAACTGATGCTAACAGGCAGCACAATACACATTTAAGATAGTTACTCTTAAGCTTTTAAAAATACTTAAAATAATGGAAAAGCTTGTTTCCTAAATATTTATACAGTCTGATTTATAACAGATGTTGCAAACGCTTCAAAAATTGAAAGCTGTCATGGTTCTGTTTCTCATCCTCAGTGAAAGATTTATCTGAGGCAGAAAGACAGAAAAGTGAGTATGGACATCAATCTTCAGTTCCAGAAAAACAAACAAATGGAACATGAGGATAGGCAAAGAGAAGCAGGATCATTTCCCTCCATGGAAACTAAGTAGCAGAAGATATATTCCAGTCTGTCATCCTTACAAACCTCAGATTCCCAAAGGCTATATTGAAACACTATTTGGTAGAACCTCAGTGCACCTGAATTTTCAGGCCAAGTTGCATCCACACACTGCACAGGTCTGAGAAACAAGTGAAAATCAGTACTTACACACAGTTTAAAAAAAAATAATAAAAAATGAAGTACTCCTGCATCCTTAAATCAACTCAAGAATGGAAGGTTCCATAATTGGTCCTTTCATCCTTCCTTCCTTTCCTCACATGGTCTAGAAATATCCTGGTTTATTTAACCCTTTCCCCTCCTATCCAATTTTCAATATATACACTCAAATACAGATTCCTGGTTTGTCTTCTAGCTCAATTTAAAAGAACATCCATTGCCCTCAAAAAAATTCACATTCAATTCATGTTCATGACAGATTTTAGCCTTAAATCAACATTTGATGTCAGCACTGAAGGATCCAGTTTCTGAAACACAAAACTGATCACTCATTCAGCATAATCCAACTTCCAAAGCCTTGGGTTTTTTTTGGCAGGTCTGTCAGTCATGACAGCCTTACCAGATCACCACAGCTATATGGTAGACAAGATGACTTTAAAGCTGTGAAGAAGCTTTTAGGTACATCTTACCTGCAGGGAAGTACTTTGTTGCAATACTAATATAAGCAGAGTACTCTCTCAAATTATGCAAGGATCATTTAACTTCCTGAAGCATTTCAATTTTATGTAAAAAAATAGAACACTAAATGGTTTCCTTTGTTTGTTAAATCTAGCAAATGCACACTCATAAACATCGTAATATTTGTTTTTATGGGACAGATTACAAAACCAGCACATACACTATTTTTCAGTTAATTAAAACATTAAGGAATCAGCAGCTGCAAACACCAACATTCTCACACCAATAAGATCTGGAATGCAACATTCCAAATCACATTGTCAGTGAGTTACAGATTTTAACATACAAAAACACACAGATTTGCATAGGCAGGAATGTTGCTGTTACCTTTTCAGGGATTCTGCAGAGTTCAGACTCCTGAAAGGAACATTGACTATATTAGAAATGTTGATCCATGCAGTTTTCACATCCATTAGACCAGGGATATATATGCCCTGAAAGCTGATCGAAATAATCATTACAGCAGAAAAAAAAATTTTTGGAACAAAAATTTTTTAGAACTTAAAAGAGACCTTGACCTGATTTTCAAAAACTGACATGTATCCAGAAAAAAAAATTAGAGAAAAATATTATGCAGAACAAGACAACAAACTCACTGAATTTCACATGATTATGAACTGTCTCATAATATAATTATGACACTATTAGAATAATAGAAATATCAATTAGAATAATATGACACTATTAGAACAACATCCAATTGCATATTTAAATAATTCATACTTTAATTTGGTGCTGTAAAATAAACCAACTATATCCAAATTCACAAACCCAATAAGAAATTATAAAGGAAGACAATACTATTAAAAAAAAAAGTTTTATCTATATCTGTAAAAAAAGAGGTTATGGCTGATACTTTTTCCAGCTCTCCAATAATTTCAGTTCAATAACTTTGATCATTTATCTCTTGCTTTAGATGAAGTATTGAATGATCATAGCAGGAAAGTGAGATAGTATTTGTCTTAGGTCAGCATGTTCAAATGGTTATGGAAGAACCCCTTTCTCTCCATCTTAGCTCAGCAACATGCAGGAAATAATCTTGTAATAAGAGAATTCCTAATGAGGATTTACAGCACACAATATTTAAGTCATCAAAGCACATTTTGTTGCTATAGTAACAATAATCCTCCACACACAATATGTAAAGAAATTTGTCTAAAATAAAGTATTCTGTATTCATTCTAGACATTGGCAGGGAATCTTTTCAGTCTTCTAGCTGTCTTTGTGTTCAGAAGAATTTAATTTTAGTTTTTTAAAGGAGCGCCTCCTTTAGAAGAGGTGAGAGCCACTGCTTATTTTGCTATAAAAACACTTTATGATATTGTGTGCTCACTCAACTAGTTAACGAAATTCAGCAAAAACCTGTGTCTCACTATATTAAAAACGGTGGAAAGTATGACACTGACTCTCTTAGCTGGGTTGCACAAGAGAGCAAGTTTTATTATTCCAGATCATCTTTTATAGACAGGTCTGAGAAGGTCCGAGAGATAAAGGTCTCATTGGTCATTAAACAAACACATCACCAACATTGGTCAAGTGGGAATACCACCCCTTGACTGTTTCTTGCACGTAAACAACAAGGATCCTAAACAACACCTACAAAGGTTGTTGTCCTTCTCCAAGGACTATTTAGATTCCTCCTTATGCTTTCCCAGGCCAGATTGACTTAGTTTTGAGCAGGCATTGTGCCTCTTGCCTGCTTTCAGCACCATAAACCTGGGCTGAGAACATATCAGAACTTAAAAGAAACAATGTGTGACTTGGTATGTCAACTATAAGATGGCCAGCAACTAAATCATTGGTTCCAATGTTCACTTCAGTATTACAGATTATAGTGGAGCACTGACAAAAAATATGGAAATTATCAGGAGCAAATGACTGTATTTCATCAAGTACAGTTGGCATTTTCTCAGAATCATAAGAGAGTTAAAATCTCAAACTGGAAGAACACGGTGCTTTTCATGAGGGGAGACTACTGGGAAATTGGTGAAGTTCTGAATTTAAAATGCCATAGCAATTCCACAATAATTCCCTAAATGAATTTTTTTTTTTTCCATTGAGCACTAAAGACATTTAACAAAGTCAAATGCCACATCAAGATGATTTAAAAGTCTGTCTAGCGCAACATTAGCAAGGAGAACAAACTCTTCCCTAGAACAACATTAGCAAGGAGAAGCTATTACAGAGAGTCATTAGTGGGACTGGAAAAGCTGGGAGCAACAAAAGGTCATAAACCTTTAACACCCCAGTGAACAGGATGGGCAAACAGCATATGACACATCAGAAGCATGTGATGTGGCAATTTGCCCATGCAGGGAGGATGTTGTAATCTGCAGGCAGGTCCGCACCTCAGGTAAGTGCTTAGTGCTCTAGGTCTCTGCCATAATGGTGGGCACTTGACTTGGATCCAAAACCATTGTGTCTACTGAGACAGGCTCTGAGAAGTCTGAGGCTTCCACTCAGATAGAACTGGTAAGGAAGGAGATGTGTGTACAAGTGGTAGCTTGCAATGGATGATGCCCAGTTACTGCTCCTGGAGAACAGGCAGTTTCTGCACAGCGTACACATGTTGATGACCTGCTGCAGCACATGGACAAACTACTGAAGGCAGTTAATAGGCTGCACAGTTTCAGAGGGGCTGAAACAGAGATGGGTATGTGGCTTCAGAACCATATACCTGCTGCTGAGCATAAGGCACCTTGAACCCTGATGACCCAAAAACCCGGGCTCCAATTCAACATCCACCCTCCAACATCCAGACCAAAACCAGATACAATGCTTTAGATGTCTATGAGCAAGTCCAACAAGGAGAACCTGCACTAGCAGTGCATGGTGATTACTATAAAAACTGAATGCACATGATGGGCGACTCTGTGTTACAGGACACTGAGGGACCCTTCTGCTGGCCTGATAGACAAGAAATATGCTGCCTGCTGGGGGATAGGATTCATGATGTTTAGAGAGAGCAGGAAACCTTCATGGATGGAGGGAGCTCCTAGTAAATCTCAAATGCAAGAAAGAAATTTATGGGATATGGAAAAAGGGACAGGCCACATGGGAGGACTAAAGGAACATTGTCAGGGTATGCAGGGCTAAGATGAGAAAAGCCAAGGCTCACTTGGAATTGAGTCTGGCAAAGGACATCAAGGACAGTAAGATGGGCTTCTCCAAATAGTTCAGCAGCAAAAGGAAGAATAGGAAAAATGTGGGGCCTCTGCTGAATGGTGTCCTGGTAACAGAAGACACTGAGAAGGCAGAATCAATGACTGCCTTCTTTGTCTCAGTCTTTGCTGCTGAGGTCGGCCCTCAGGAGTGCCACCATAAGAGAAGGTTAGAGAAAGGAAGACTTCCAGTTGGTCAGAGAGTTGAGTTAGCAATTGGCTAGGCAATTTAAACACCCATAAATCCACAGGCCCTGATGGGCTGCGCCCATGGGTGTATTTGCCACTCTCCATCATCTTTGAAAAATCATGGAGAATAGGAGAGGTAACTGATGATTGAAGGAAGGCCAGTGTTACTGTCATCTTCAAAAAGGGCAAGAAAGGGGACTTGGGAAACTACCAGCCACTCAGCCTCACCTCTATCCCTGGAAAGATGATGGAACAGGTCATTCCTGAGGTCATCAACAAGCATGTAGAAGAAAAGCAGCCCATCAGCATGGGTTCACCAGGAGGAAGTCATGATTGATCAATCTGACCACTTTGTGTGAAGACATGGAAGGATGGGTTGACGAGTGGAGAGCAGTGGATGTTGTATACCTCAGCTTCAGCAGGGAAGACTGTCTCCTTGTATCCTTGTATCCTTGTATCCTTGTATCCTTGTATCCTTGTAGGAAAGCTCACAAGATGTGTGTTAGATGAATGGACAATAAGGTGGATCAAGTGGTAGCAGAATTCAGAGGGTTGTGATAAGTGGAGTAGAATCCAGTTGGAGGCTACCAGTCAGTGGCATCCCCCAGGGATCAATACTGGATCCAGTCTTACTCAAGTTTTTTAACAATCATCTGAGTAAAGGGATAGAGTGTACCTTCACGAATTTGCTGATGATAGGAGACTGGTGAGAGTGGTTGATACATCTGAAGGCTGTGCTTCTATTCAGTGGGGTCTTGATGGGCTTGAAAGTTGGGTGGAGAGAAAACTAATGAAGTTTCTTTAACAAAGGCAAGTGTAGGGCCCTGCACATGTGAGAAAATAACCCAAATTACCAGTACAGGTTGGAGGATGACCTACTAGAGAGCAGCTGTGTTGAGAAGCTGACCATGAGCCAGCAGTGACCTTGTGGCCAGGAGGGCCAATGGTATCCTGGGGTACATCAGGAAGACTGTGCCCAGCAAGTCAAGGGAGGTGGTCTTTCCTCTCTACTCAGCCCTAGTGAGACAACATCCCGGATATTGTGTCCAGATCTGGGCTTTTCCATGCAAGAAGGAGAAGGAGCTACTAGAGATGGTTCAGCAGAGCGCCACAAAGATAATGAGGGGTCTGGAGCATCTGTCTTACGAGGTATGCTTGTTTTTCATTAATTAACATTCAGTGAAGAGGGAAGAAGCCACCCACAGAAAGGATTTTTCTGAGAAAACTGCTAAGAGCTTCTTCTGTGAGTAGCAAAAACTAACAGCTGGCTAGCTCTGAGAATTGACTCCTTATTAAACCATTTAGAAGGTAGGTCTGCCTCTGTGAGATTCACATTTTGAAGGTGGGCAAGCCCGGGAAATCTCTCACTTCTGGCTTTGAAGAGGTAACTGGGTGCCGGTGGGGCTGGCCCCACTCCATCACAGCCCATGAGGCCTGGTGGGGCTGGGCTGGGCTCCAGCAACAGCCGGGCAGGGGAGAGGAGTCCGTGGGGCCCCAGCCAAAGCCGGGTCAGGCCGTGGCAGTGAACATCTTGCTAACACTAAGGCCTGGCCCGCTGCCAGCCCTCACTGAGCCGGGTTCCACTGGGCCCTGGGAGCAGCCCCAGGCCTGGCCAGGCCCCCTCCACTGCAGCCCACACAGGCCCAGCGGCTGCCAGGCAGAGGGAAGGGAAGCCACTGGCCCGCAGCTGAAATTGAAGGTAGCTAAAGCCAGAAACCAGCCATGCAGCCAGAGCGTCTGCCACTGCTCTGGCCAGCCCCCCTGAGATCTTGGCACAGCCCCAGCGCAGCCTGAAAACCATCACTGTGACTGCTGCAGTCACGGCCTGGCAGAAACCATCATGACCATCTGCAGGCCTGGGCGAGATACTCTTTCACTGCACAGGTAAAACTTCTAAAACATTGATCCTCTCTCGAGTGAGAGAAAAAATACAGAGTAAAGACACATAGAGGACAACATGAAGACACTGAAGTCAGTAAGGACGGAGTCAAGTTCCAGATAGAAGGAGAATGAGATACCTTAGTATTAGGCTGAAAGTTCTTCTAGTAAGGCCACAGAAATGGACTATGATACACTAGAATATCAGCTTTAATTCATGTAAAATACAGGGGAATAGTGTTCACACTGTAGACATGAGCAGAGGCAAACATAATGAAGCAAAGCATATGTTAAAGTAGCTGTGATCCCATGAAAAGCTTAAACAGTGATGAAGACTCTGCCTTTAAGGAGAGAAGACCTCTGTTCCCAGAGATGAAGATGATCGCAGAGGTAGGTGAAGAGAACCTTTGCTTTTGAGCAGCTCATCCTTAAAATAGTACCCCATAAGCTGACATGGCCCATTAACTCAGCTGTGGGAAGGCTGTAAAAATAAGAGAAACTTCATGATTGCAGATTTTTCCAGGCAGCTGCTATCCGTGGAACTTAAAAAGCCACGAGAGAACTGTTTCTTGTAAAGAAGTCTCCATAGCATAACGAAACTCTTCTCCCCACAAAAACTGATAAAAGACTATTGTAGAAGTAATAACAAATGAAAAATCCCAGGTTTTGTGTCTACGTTGTCAGTGAGAAAGAAAAGAGATTGTAGAAAAAGGAAGAAAAATGTTCTGAAAGTTTTATTCTAATTCTTATTATTTTTTTAGTTCTGATAATAAACTTTTCTTTGTGCTTTTTTAAGTTTTGAGCCTGTTTTACCCTCCTCCTAATTCATATCTCACAGCAAGAAATGAGTAAATAATTCTAATGAGTGCACTGGCAATTTTACCAATGCTAAACATGAGGAGAGACTGTGGGAGGTGACCTTGTTTAGTCTAAAGAAGAGGAGAAGACAAGAGAGAATATCATTAATGCATATAAATATCTCAAAGGTGGGTGCCAAGAAGATGGTGCCAGATTATTTTCAGTGGTGCCCAGAGACAGGACAAGGAGTAATGACCATAAACTTAAACACAAGAAGTTCCACCTCAGCATGAGGAAGAACTTTACACTGAGACTGGCAGAACACTGGCACAGGCTGCCCAGGAAGGTTGTGGCGTCTCCATCTCGGAGACATTTAAAACTCTCCTGGACGCATTCCTGTGTAATCTTCTCTAGGTGACCCTGCCTTGGCATTGGGGCTGGACTAGAAAATGTCCAGAGGTCCCTTCTAACCATTCTGTGATTCTAAAAAAAAGTACATTCTATGGAGCTACTCCTAGAGGTGGGTGTACAATCAAAAAGGTGTGGAGAGCACTGTCATAGATTGCACACATTTACAAATGCTAAATAGCAAACCAATGCTCTAAATTGACCCAATATGATTCAGAGGTAAATAGAAGACAACCTTGTTTTTTTCACACTGCTTCTACTGTTCTGACAGGACTATTCTTCTTACAAACACAGTCCTAGATAGTCCTTGGGGATATTTAAAAACAACTGAGAAACTAAGTGGACTCATTTAATCTGAAAGATGTGCTTATTGTTATGAAATTTCTTTTCTACAGGGGTCCAACATAAAATCTATGTGTCATAAAAATTGCAGGGATGCAAAGCTGAGAGGATTTTAAAGGATCTCAGAAGAAATGCAGGATGTTTAAAAACTATCTTCCTAGCAGTGAAATTTCCCAAGTAAACATAAAGTAGTAACTGCACAAAATTCTTTCTTAAGAAAGTAAGCAGTGGCAAAAGTTATCATATTTCTCTTTAGACAATTTAGTTATGTAATTCCATGTTTCAGTAAAGTCTATTCTTGCTTGAACACAATTTTACCATTGATAAACAGGCAACTACTTTGGGAAATCTGATTCTGAACTTTTATCTGATTTGAGGGCCAGGCCTTGAATTCTTTGAAAGCAGTATGATGAAGTGGTATTAGAACTGGATAACTTTTTACAAGGACAAAATCTTGAAAAGGGAATTTTGGAGGAAGTGAGGTTTTGTAAGAAATTATATCAAACACTGTAAATATTCTTGGATAAAAAACTCAAATATTTCAGTATGTTTGATTTCATTGTGTCTTCAGTATTGCTTTGCTGTCTATTCTAGGTCATTTCAAAACCCTCCCCTTCTTAGTCTATCATTTCAGAATAATGGCTTTTATTTCAAAGTTGTCTGGCAATTTAAAAGAATGGATTTTTTTTCCAAAACTGAGTAATTGATGTATTAAATACCAAGTTGGAATTGTTTTTATTAGACCCAAGTACATCTAAATCTGTATTATTAAAATTCTGCATGATAGCTTAAACTTTATTGCAAATTTCCTGCAAATTCTCAGCATGACCAGAATCACTCACCTCTAATATATATATAAAAAGGCCCCACATTTAATAATTAATCAGAGAAATTAAATGGACTATAAATAAAATTCAGCAGGCTGTTAGTTTTGTCGGGATCATACTCACCTGTAAAATTTTTTGAGTGGTCATATGGGGTTGAAAAGAATCTGTCTCTGATAGCTGATAGCTGATTTTTGTTGTGATTAATAATTGCAGAATTCAACATATTTTTTATGGGTTTTGAACAAATTCCTGAATAAAAATTATCCTATGGAGAAGTTCATATATTAAATATACAGCAAGTTTCAAAAAATGGAAAAAGTGCAATTCCTACTGTCAAATGGAATACCTTCTGCCTTTTCTTATCCTTGACCATTAAAAACCCTTGGATTTTCATAGTTTCATAGCACAGATGAATATCAGTGTCAGGATAAATGAGTCCTATCAATATAATAGAATTTATGGGAGTCTCAGATGGGTCCTTGAAGAAAAATTTTCTGCAAATGTAGTGGCTTTGAGAAAAGTAATTGCACACTGAGGTATCTTCTTTCTCTTTCTCTTACCTGAAGGACTCCCTGGAAATTCTTTCTTTCAGCAATCCATCATAATACATTTATATATGAAACTCAAACACATTTTAGCAATTTTTCTTTCTTTATAGTCCAGCACACTTCTGGGGAGGTTTGGGGGGTGGGAGGGGAGGGGGGAGGCATTGTGCTGCATAAAGCATCTCAATAGTTGTTGTTATTAGAAGAATTGTTAAAATATTCATTGTAGTGTAGTTCTAGAGTACTTGGCCTAAACATTATTAACAACACTCCTCAGTACAAGTTTGACCTACAAAGAAGCCTGCAGGAAAAGAAAAATTTAAATACCCAACATTATAAATATTTTAAACAGACAAGGTATTAATGTTTTAACACATGCTCTAATGCTGTTTTCACATGGACGGAAGCTATTCTGTATCACATATGTACATTGCGAGACCTTAATGGTCTCAGGTGGGGCCCACATGGAGGAAGGACATATTCCCTTGCAGCTCTTGCTTTTAGGTAAGCACAGAATGGAGAAGGAAAATATCAGGGAAGAGAGGACTACAGTCTTCCATCAACAAGGTGCCTACACCTAAGGAAGCAGAGACAGGCTGAGCCTCTCCAAAAGGCACTGCAATGTGTCCAATTTTGGAGAGGCTTCTGATTTCTGATTCTCCAGTTTTGGAGAGGTTGTCTGGTGTAGCAGGAGGTGGCGATGGTGGTGGGAAAGGTCCTACAGAATGCATCTCGATCTGTGGGGCATGAAATCTCATTATACCCACAGAGCATTAAAAGTATCTATTGTCTGTGTAAATTGCGAACAAAAGTTATTGAAAATAACAATGCTTAGGTTTTCCATTCATGTTCATGGAAATCAAGCATACTTACAAAGTAAACAAATAATCATAATCAGAGAACATAAGTGGTTATAGGAATGAAGGCTGACCTTAAATCTCCTCTTTGATTTTAAATTTTTTTTTTAGTTAAGTGATACAATAGTAATGTAATTCTGTGTCATAGGAATCTGTTGCAAGACATTAGGGGTGAGATTTTTAAGGAGTTCTCAGTGGGATAAAAATCATCTCAAAATGCATGCTTATAAATACTTATTGCCCTCTGTTGCTAATTCATTAAATATCTCTAATTGCAAATTAAAACACAGAGAAAAAAATTCGGGAAGGTGATAAAGAAGGATATGGTAGTGGTGGGGAGAAGATCATGCTGTCTCCTTTGTTTGTATTGTATAAGAACATGTAAGAAAAGCTTTTCTGTGAAAGTGTAGGGAGGATCAGGAGGTCAAGGATCACTGTGATATTCCTGAGTCACTTGTCAGCTCAGATTTCCCAAAGAGCCCCTGGTTTTGGGCTATCATTAAGCCTGATGTGGTGTCCTTTGATTTTGTTCTCCAAAGTCACAAAAACTTTGTCTTATTTTGCCTATCAATATCAAGATCATACTATTGGATCATAGCTAAGCAATTAAAAAATGAAAGGTATCTAACAAAATCATAGTCTTTAAAAAATGCTACAAAATAATAGCTGTACCACAGTCTGGAATGTAGCTCCTCAGAAACAGACTGGTTAATCAATATGGAATTCCAAGGCCAGGTTGTGTAGGAAAGCTGGGAAACTGGTGTAATAACAGACACATTAGAAAGACAAAATCATTAAATTACATGACTGCTTCTATTTGTTTATTTGAAAACAAGTTTTATTAAATATGGCTCATTTTTCTATCCATGAAATTAATTACTACTCAAAAAGAAGATTCTTCTACTTTTTCTGTCTTGGCTACAGAGTATATTCTTCTCATGGATCCTCCTGAATTTTATTCAATAACATTATAAATCTCAACTATGTAAATGTTATATGACTTCTAGGCATCCATTACTAAAATAATGTATTTTCTCAAAGTGACCTTTACATCTTGCATGAAATACTCAGATTTCAGCTAGAAGTATCCTACAAAAAGAACATGTTCTCTGGAGAAAGATAAATCATGGCCTTAAATATTGACCTTTAATACTTAAGTAAAACACTGCAGTACAGAAAAAAAACACAGGCACAACTTAGTTCTCCCTAGTCAGGCCAAAAATCCAGACTAATCTGCGGGAATAATATGCATCCTGGGACAAAGTAGAAGAGTGTCCTCTAATTTAAATATTAAGGCTAGGAAATATGCTTTATTACATATTTTTGGGCATTTCATTACTAAGGTGCTAATCAGCTTAATTAACTCAGCTTCACTCCAAGCTTTGTCTTGAAAAGCAGAGAAAAACATTATGCTTCCATTCCTTGAGGACCCCTTCTATTTTGTCACTGACTGTGGTCCCAGCCTCCAACATCAAAGTTCAACAAGCACAAATAATGTGATGCTGACAGATTACATGAAATTGAGTAAGTAAAATGGAAAAGAAAAGAAACAATATACAGACTGCATTTTCAAAAATCACCTTGACCCATGACTTCTGCCTAATTGAGCCATTAAGCGTATTCATGCCCCTTCCTGTGAAAAGAAAACAAATGCATTTCTTAAAATTATTTCTAACTGCATCTTTCTTCAAGAGCAATACACATTAAGTTTCCTTCTTCACATGCACAAGAGGGACATTTCACCATAAATGTTGCATCAAATATTACCAACAGCCTTGCTTGTCTGTTGTAGAGAGATGTAATGGAACTCATGCTGCAGCAATACTGATACAAAATACTCAGTTTTGCCTAGCCTTATAAAGCAGAGGTGGGGGATGCAAAAAAATTACACTACTAAACTGACCACAGGTATTGCATTATGTCCCCAGTGATTAAACACATAGTGTGCACTCCTGTTATTGACAGAAAAACTACTATGTCTATGTATTAGGCAATGGTTCACACACCACAATTTTGTAAAGAAGAAACATTTTTCAGAAAAAGTTCCTCTAATGCAGGTATCTCCTCTCCTCAACATTTGTTTTATTGAATTATTTTAACAATGTCATCATTTAGTCACTGAAAGCTTCATGCCTTTGAATGTATCTAAAGAAAATTATCTGGGAAAAGATAGGAGAAACCAATGCACACTTCCATAAGGACAAGGAGACATAATTTCAAAATTATGGCTAAATTAAGGATAATATTGTAAAAACAGCTAAAACAATGCAGCAATCTAAGCCAATTTAAGTGTTCTATTATGCAAATCTGCAGCCATTATAAAAGAGAAATCAAAGACTGTTGTTCACATGGTTAAGCTATGGTTCTTTCACATCAGAAAACAGTGAAACATAGAAGTTTTCAAGTGGTAATATGACAGGTGGGATAGAAATTGAATTTAAAGTATCTAGCACTAGGACTGTAGAGACAAAAGTCCTGATCCCAAACTGCTTGACCTATTTCTCAACAGCATCTTGCAGTTGAGTTCTATGCACTATGTGCCTGATGCAGAAAAACTCCCACTTCATTTCAAACATGTGGTCATCTTCTCTGCAGTCAATAGACTGCACTATTATATAGCACTTCACAAGTGTTTTTCTAAATCAGTCCTGGAGTACTGGGCTTTTGGCTGAATGCTCTAAATATTTCCTGAATAGTTTCCTGCTAGTCAAGCAAATATCTGTTCACTTTTGTGGTAAAAATTTCACTTACAAAATGGCCTAGTACCAAGGATGTAATTTTCACTGCATTGTCTGATTACATAGCTTTTGTCCTTTGTAGCACTGGTAACCTACACATGCTGTGTAATTATGATAAAATGCTATTTTAGTTGCAAATTGAAAAATAGAATTGTAACCTATATGGTTCATTTCTTTAAGTGAAATGAATATCAGATCTTGAAAATGGAGCAATTAAAATTTTTAAGATTACAATTTTTGTGTCTATACAGGATTTTTCCAATTCTGCTTTCTCTGTAAAAGAAGCAGAAAAACTACTGTGATTTCCCCAATACCTTGAATAATTGCATAAAAATGATCTTGTAGGGTATCCTAAGTTAAGGCACGGTGAATGGAGAAGATTTCTGTCAGAAATGGAGAGCATTGAAAGTACAATCATAAGATCTAAATTTCCATTCCACTGCCATGATTCTTAATTATTATTTCTTCCATGCAGTTCTTAGTCCTGCCCAACCCTGGCCCTTTCTTTACAGTCCAGAAAGGATATAAATGTAGTAAAAGGACAAGAAGACAGTGGTACCTTCTAAGATTCTTAGAAATCATCAGCCATTCTGTAAAGGACTGCTACCTGATCTTACTGTTCCACCAATTCTTCAAAATTTATGTACAATTTGGAGGCTGAATTCATATTTATTTTCATTTTATTTAAGGACCAAACTTTGGCCATTCCTAAGGTGACCTTCTAGTCTGTGGTATCATAGGCATCAAATAACACTATGAGTCTTCATAGCAGATTACTCTGGAACAGTGATACTATGTTTCTCTCAAGCAGGTGTTCAGAAAATGGACAATACATGACAAAAATTATCACAAAAAATATCTATGTCAGACACCCAGCAGCTAACAGGGGAACAACTAACTAAAGCTGAACACTATGAGATGCATAATAATGAAGCTTGTAATTTTATCAATTTTGTCTTTCATCTTTGATGCGCTTAAAGGTTTTATTTTCATCCTGACTCCATGGCATATATAGCATCCAGTCAACATCAAAACAAACTGCTTGTCATTAAATATTAAATTCCTTAAGGGGTAAATCTGTAAGTCTTTAATTTCTTTTCATTTTTTCCAGCTGAAGCTGGCACCACTCAAGGCTAGAGGAACATTTGGAATCCATAAATTGAGATGAAACTAATAGGAGTTAAACATGAGAAAGGACTGTTTAAATAAAGCCCCCAGGAAGAAATTGCATGAATATGCCTATATGAGGCAACATAGTGCTATTCATAATGAACTGGATTTTACACCAGAGGAAAATCACAGAAATATTTCATGGTTTGGGTTAGGAGGGATCTTTACAGAGCGCCTAGTCCAGCCCTGCCTGTCATGAGCAGGATCAAAAAACTTTTACTTGGACAGTATTGCAAACATCACTTTGTCTACAGTCTGCCTCACCATACACCTATCAATCCACCTGGGAAAATACACTAAACATCTTCAGAACTTTTTAAAGGTTGAAACATTTTATATAGCATAAAGAAATAGCCCATGCATGAAACAGTATTGACTGCACAAATGTTGTTTTAAAGTTATGCTCTCCTATGCATTCTTAGCTTTTGAAAAAGACTTTACATGGCTTAAACACAAGCTCTTGCCATAGGCTCTGCTTAGCACTATATAGATATGTTCTGTGCACAGTGAGCACTATACAGATATGTTCTGTGCACAGTGAGCCAAGAAGATACTTCTGTTGTCCTGTTAGGTAAACTCAGGTTTGTGGCATTTCCAGTGCGGCATTCTGCAGTGAACTTCCCAAAATATCTTCTCTGTCAACATACCTTATCAGCTCACTAACTGGATATCTTTGACTTGACTACAATTTATTTCCTTACTTGGCTACACTGTATTTCCTATATTTCACAAGGCCCTTCCTAATACTTCTGAAAGAAGCTCAGACACCAATAATGTTGCATGTGACTTTTTTCTTTTTTCTTCCTACAGTATTGGACTACAAGTCTCTTCCCTTATAATACAGGAACACCCTTACTTCAGTTTATTTTAAATACTATATCAATGAGGACAAGCATAATTTTATCAACTATTATATGATACTGAGCTGGACATCCTCGTAAACAAGGCAGAGAATATCCTTTTGTGCAGCAATTTTTGAAGCAGTCTGTCAGAAAGGAGCAGGCAAAAAGCACAGGTTGTGGTTACAGCAGTATTTAACATGATGAGATTGAAAATTCTCAATAATATTGTGACGGGTTAATAATTTTGCTGCTGGTCATCAATTGCTGTATGAGACTCAAAGACTCTTTTTAGTATCAGCAACAGAGAAGGTGTGTCATCTGAAGACACCTCTGTAACTTTCTGAGTTTTCAATAAACATACTGAATCTAGAAAGAGAGAATATATCTCCCAGAGTATATATCTTCTCAGCCTTATATTTTGTGAAAAGCAAGTTATGACTGTTTCATGGTATCTTTTTCAGAAAACACAACTTTTCACAAAATATGAGGCTGAGAAGTACTTACCTGCAATCTCATGTAAAGGTATATTCAGGCCCAGGTTAGCAAGCAGCTGCTAAATGAAACAAGTATAGTTTTAAAAGGAATAAGACCAAGCTCATGGAATTATTTAAGAGTCAGAACACAACTAAATGTTGTCAATTATGAGTTTAAACTTAATTTTTAACACTGACTTTCACTCTTGTTATAGTCTGTGACTCTTAAAGGGAAGACCCATAGCACCTTCTAAATAGCTGCTAATCCGCTATGCACTGTAGTGTTAAAATGCAGTCACACTGTTTGCATACCATAGCTGGAACCTCTCTTTGCAGAGGGGATGAGAGGATTTGGACCAGGTAATAGCATTTCAGTTTGTGAGATGCCTTAAACCAGCGTGTTTCTAAAAAATGAGTACCACTGGTATTTTCAGCATAGAAGAGTCTTCTCTAAATGTTCTGGGATCACCAATGACTTCAGTCCAATAAGAAGAAGCAGATGATGAAGACTGAGCCTTTCCTGTCTTCCTTTCCCTTGGTAGATAAATCCCACCGGTACAACTTAATAAACACATTATAGAAATGCAAAGGTAGATGGCATCTTTATGCATTTTAAATGAAAGAGTTGGTGAATAAATACATAATGACTTTGTGGAAAAGCAGCCAGAATCCTTTTCCTTTCCTTTTTCTGCAGGAAACCATTAGCCAAAAAAAAAACCAAACTTCCTGGCTCAACAGCTTTCTACTTCTCTTCTTCCACAGCCTTGGGAGAACAAAAGTCTTCCTAGTTAATCTAGACTCAAAACTCTTAATATACCACATGAAAATGCAACCTCCTCCCCAGCAAATTCAATGCATTGCCTGTCTTTAGCCCTGCTTTTGTATGAAAGCTCTATTTTGCACCAACTCCAAACTTGAAGAGATCCATTAGTGTTTCTCCAAACTGATCTGAAAACTGGAACACTTTAGGTACAGTCTTATTTCCAGATCAGGAATGGGTACAAGCAATAGCTAGAAATGAAGAAGACTGACAAGACTTCTGAGGACAGCCACAATGAATGAGTATGAAAAGCTTGCTGATGAAAAGGTAGGCACTTGCAAAATTAAGAGGAAATTTTGGTAACTTATGCACTTAAGGGTTTATATCTAACACTTCCAAGTTCATTTGAAAATGCTACTTAGAGAATTTTAGCCCACGGTATCTCAATTCACTTAGAATTTTCACTGAATTATGTACAGTTACAGCAGAGATACTACTGTGGGGATAGCATCCTACTGTATGTACTTTTACAAACTGCCAAGAGTTTCTTTGTTCTACTTTGGTCAGAACGTGAAATTAGCTATTGCTCTTTTGACAGATGCTTTTTTGTTTTCGCTTGTTGGTTGTTTTTTTTTTGTGGGATTTTTTGGGGTTTTTTTTTTTTGTTTTTTTCAGAAAACGCACTGCAATAATTCAACTTCAAACGACAGAAACAGGAAATTGTTACTGGATAGCAATAGTCATAACAATACACTACTAGTAACATAGTTTCTCAAAAAATATATTGTCTGCATATATTTAAATGCCTACACATATCCACGCAGTCATACCGCTTACATAATTAGTTGTGTCTTTGTGTTACTTTTCCCTAAAAAATTGGTTTTGACTTCATGTCACTAAGTGACTAATTAATTAGTCATAAGTACTCTGTCCCCTCTAGATATTATTATTTACTGAGATGATCATCTGGCTAGGAAGACATGAACCACGTGTGTTTGGTCATTATATGATAACTGACAATGAAGGTCAAAACTGATTCTAGAGGGTAAGAAGTCTGCCTTGATCATTAATTTAGAATATAAACTGGGAACAGTCAATTATGTTATTTATGCTCAGCTTCCCTATCTGCAAAGCCAGGATACTAACACTGCTAAAACCTGACAAGAATTCCTCCAATTCATGTTAACAAGGACCTGGAAAGTCAACCATCTGTCATGAATCAAAAATTTACAACTAATTATGACTTCAGTAATACCATCAACAGCAGATAAGTATTACAAGTAGGTCGCACAGATAATAGCCAATGTGTCACAAACTCTCAAAGACTATATGCAGTATAATTGTTATTTAAGTTAAAAAATAATTGAACAGAGAAGCAGATCAAGGCACACAGTAATGCAGTGATTATAGGCACAAGACCAGCAGTGATAAAACAGAAGCCCACAAGTTGAACAAGGTTTGAGACAGTAAGAGATTAAGAGTATAATACTTGATTGCTGTAATTTCTACATGTTAACTCCAGGATGCAAGCAAGAAAAAAAGAAAAAAAACTTATCTTTGATATAGACATACAGCTATTCATGGAAGCATAACCAGAAGGGATTGTTGCAGTCTGAGGATAATAGAAACTAATTTAATATCTCTTTTATGTTAAATGTTCTTACTGCAGATTTATAAGCTTTCATAAAAATCTCTGTTTAAACATTGTCTTAACATAACAGTGATTAATATGTGATCCAGAAACCATAAAAATCTAAACATGTGCTGATCACTTTGTAAGCACATTAGCTGTTTTAGCAACATTGTTTATATGTTATTGTCATGATGGCTATGCACGGGCATCACTTCATGGTCATAACAGGTGATACAACAAATTAACCGTATACTTCTCCTCAGTTATTCTTTCTCCAGTACTCACAAAACCTGTATACCTGGCAAAAAACTTTCCAGATTTTCTTCTGCAATATTATAAATCTGTAAGAACCTAGCTTTGTCTGTGTTCTACTTTTCACTGATGAAAAATAAAACATAAAATCTTTTCCAGTGTATGTATCATGAAAAAAAAATACAGACATTGGAGATTACTTGGATTTTTTTCCTTACAAAAATAGATACTCTTTCAATGCAGAAGTTTCAATATTAAGAAGGTTTTAGCATGAAAAAAGCTAATTTCTTTTGGAAACATCTTTCAAAACAAACCTACTGTAGAGTAATTGTTTTTAAGTAGAAATTAGTTGCTACATTATGTTGGGTTTTGGCCCAGCCAGCCTACATGTGGGAAAATATGTGGGATAAATTAATTAAAAACCCAGAATTATTTTCAGGGTCCTTCCTTCTTTGACAATGTAATAAATACAGAATAGTTTTTAGAAACAGACCTCATCCTTATATTTTCCATCCCCCAGGCTGAGACCTCTTCCCTCCAGCCTGCTGCAGTTGTAGTGTAATTCTTCGTGATAGTTTAATAGATGAACCTCAAAGAAGTTAGGAATTTGGTTCATATAAATTCAGATGCACAGCTGAAAATTCTCTGATCCAGAAACCAGGTTGATACTGCATTTCCTTCATGAGCTTTACATCATATCCCGGGTTAAATGGCTTATAAATTTCTGCCAATGTATTTCCCACAGTCCTTGCATAGACATGCAGCTTTTGTCCCTACACAGCTCAGGTACAGTGTTTAGGGACTGTACACAAACTCTGAAATGCACTTGTTGGACCTCAGTACAAAAGGTCATGCCCTTCTAGAAGGCAGAAATACACTTTTGTGAGCTCTGACTCCAGAGAGAATATGAAAAAAAATAATTTTCAACTATGATTGTTCAAAATTGTCAGGTTTTTTCTCCTTTGTAAAAGGAGAAAAGAAGTTTACTCTTTAGAATAAGCAATCAGGCCAGTTTTGAGGTTAAGACTTCTGGGAATTTTGAAAAGTGATTCAGCTTCCAAAATCATTGATACCTTCCTTCCTTTGAACTAAGTATTTGCTAAATAGTACAGGAGAGTTATTGTCCACTGGGGAGCACGTTAAGATTGCCTAATTAATTTCTCTAGTAACCTAAACTAGATCTGTGTCCTTAGAGACACAAGGAAAGCAAAGTCAAACAATGTGATCTCTCTCTTTCTTTGTCTCTCTGTATCCTTTTTTAGAGAAATTATTTAAATTATGAGAGACTATTTTAGGTCACTGATGGAAAGCTAAATTTGTTCTTCACGCTTAAGACTCCTTCTGTTAATCCCCTTCGTAAAGCATATTTTTAGCTTGCCTCAATTAAAAAAAAAAAAAAGCCTCTAATTGCAAATGTTCTGCACTCTGAATTTGGTAGATTTTGCTGTTTCGTGATGGTTAACTAAAGCTATCATAACAGCTTGGTAATTTTGTAAAAGAAAATGTGTTAAATTTTTAACCTCCTAGTTGTCCTTTTTCTGTTGGGAGTAAAAACTTTTCATAAACAAACATGAAGTTTCCTTTCGTCTGTAATAGAGTATTGGTGTCTCTTGGTTTGAAAGACAGATATCTGCCAAGAAAGGAAGGAGCCTTCCTTTGGAATGGTAAATGTAAACCCCCTCCCAGACGCAATCCGAATTACTATAATTTTTGAAATTAAGGGGCTTTCAGGCAAAGACATGAGAACAGGAATAACAGTTCTTTACTGGTATGTGTAATAAAGCAAACAACAACAACTCTGTCACGAGCACAAACAGTCCAGGGCCCCAGTGACGCCTTCTCTGGGCCGCAGGCACTTTCCCCTCTGGTGCAGTTCCGGGCACAGCCGGCAGGGGGCGCTGGTGGCTCCCGGCCAGGCAGGGCGGGTGCCATGATTCCCCCGCGCCGGCAGGCGGCGCTGTGGCGCGGGCCCGGGGAGCGCGCGGTGATGGCGGCTTTGTCCGAGATGGGAAGGGATGGGAGAGAGGCTTTGCTTCACAAACCCCTGGGACATCGATCCCGGTGTCCCAGCAGGACCCTGGAAAGCAGCAAGCTGGGCCGGCAGGAATGAGCAAAAATCCCAGGGTGGTAGACGAGATGTATCAGAAGCTTGCGGCTGGAACTGTGGGATGTTTCGGCAGGCAGGGACTGCTGGGGCCCCGGTGCAGCGACAGCTCAGAGCAGCGCTGAAGAAGCAGTGGAGGCAGAACAGCAGCAGCCTAGCTCCCAACAGGGCAGGGAGAGGCCATCCCAAGATCCCAGGAACCCAAGCAGACAGGGAGAGGTCCTCTTTTAGTGAGGTAGGTGTTGGTATGTCCCAGTTCTGTGGCTGCTCTCACAAGCAGAGGCTCACCCCAGAAAGAAAGAAGCAGTACAGGACTGGGCTCCAGTGGTCTCAGTGAATTCTCCCTGCAGTAAGCAACCTTTGTCTGTCCTCCTCCGAAGCTGAGCCATTCACCCTCCCCTTTACCTGCCCAATTCTCTCAGTATCTCTGCCCTATGGAAAGAAACCCCGCAAATGACAGAAGTGCTACCAGATGCCTGAGCTTGGCCTCTTCTTTGTTTCTCTTAAGTACCCATATAAGTACCAGTAGTTACTGATTCTTAGCAACTTACAGGAAAAATTCAATAGATAAGAAGGAACAAAAGAAAATAAATGTAACCCCCAACATGGTGTTTCTCTGGAAACTGAGTCAAGATTTGTTGTAAGATATTTTGATTACTAGTGTGATGCACTGATCTGTATCAAACACAGACAAACAAAATTAAGACTCTAACATTTTCGTAGATCAAAATCCATCATGTTCACACTATAGGCTAGATCATAGATTAAAAAAAAATAAAAATAAAATGCCTACTTAGCTTAAAAAAACATGCCAAAATATGGGCTTTCTTGAACATTACTGCTTGATAATTTCAGAGCCTTTGCAATTCTGCACAGCTGTTTCCACTGGCCTCTGTGTTGTCCCATGCAGCTCCACCATCCGGTTGATTTGCCCATATTAGGAGCAGGGGCATGTTATATTTGCTTTATAGGAAGAGTCCTACATCTTGCATCCCCAGAAAGTGATGCAGATGGAGAGTTGCCTAACAAGAAGACCAGTGTATGCAATGTATGCTTAGCTATATGGACAATTGCAACTCAATTTAATTTTACATTAACACAGAAACAGAGGAAATAGTAAAATCATGTAATAAGAACTGCTTTTGGGAAAATCTCTTTACTGAACATTCTAGAGGCAATCCAGATGGACAAAGGAGTCCAGGAAAGCTGGACATGATTCCAGAAGGAAATATAAAAGACTTTCTTCACTTGCTGAAAGATGAGCTGTCACGGAAGACCAGCCAGGCTGAACAGAGAAATTTGACTAAAACTCAGGGAAATAAAATGTATCACTTTTGGCAGAGAGAGGCCACTCAGGAGGACTGCAAGGATCTTGTGAGCTACACAGGAAGAAAACTAGCAAGCCAAAGCCCAATTAGAACCTAATCTGGTTACTGCTGCAAAAAGAAAAAAGTAGTTTTTACACATATATTAGCAACAAAAGAACAGCAAAGGAGAATGTCCCCCCCTTTAATGGAAACGTGGGGAAAAGTAATAATGAAGGATGAGCAAAAGGCCGATGCACTTAATGCCTTCATTGCCTCAGCCTTTCACAAGACCAGTTGTCCTCATACCATCCAGTCTCCTGAGCCAGAAGACAGGAACAGGGAGCAGAACGAGGGCCCAAAATGCAAGGGCAAATGGTTCTTGACCTGCTACACCACTTAGACATGCCCAGGTCAGCAGGGCTTCAGCCAATGGTAGTGAGGGGACTGACAGAAGAGCTCAGAGAGACACTTTACCTCATTTATCCTGGCTGACTGGGGAGATGCCAGTTGCCTGGAAGTCAGTAAATGTGATGCCTGTCTACAAGAAGTCCTGGAAGGAAGATCCAGGCAATGACAGACCTGTCAGCCTGACCTGGGTGCCGGTGAAGGTTACGGAGCAGATCATCTTGGGTGCCATCAGAAGACACATGCAGGACAATCAGGCAATCAGGCCCAGCTAGCATGGGTTTGGGAAAGGCAGGTCTTGCTTGACCAGCTTGGTGTCATTCTGTGGCAAGTCATCCATTTAGTGGATGAGGGATCTGGACACACTGGATCAATGGGTTGAGAAAAAGTGGATGCAGTACAGAAGAAAAGGCAGAGCCTTTGGAGCGTGTTGAGAGAATTTTTATGCTTTGCTGGTCTGAGTTTTTTTTGGGGTTGGAAATAGCTACACATTTGGAAATGGCAGCTATTAAAAATGACTAATCAGACTAAAGTTACATATCAATCATACAAATATGCTACGGTAAGAATTCATTCATAGCAAGAAGTTTCCCAAGACACCCTTCCCATGGAAAGAAAAGACTCCATTTGAAATCTCACAAATTTCCAGATAAATTTCTGCTGCTACAAATTTATAAAACAATGAATGTATACATAATCACTGCATATTAAAGCTGTTTTCTGTATCTCTATTAGTCTAAAAACCTAAGTATTTTCAACCACAAAAAAAAATTCTCAACCTCCCATACAGGGGTCATGGTGCCAGGGGTCATGGACTAGCTGTGCCATGAGAATGAGGATAAAAATCTTAACATGCTAGAAAAACTGTATGGAAAAAAATATGCCACAATTCACTAAGGACAAGATTCTGTCCTCTGCAGGTCACATAGCACATCCTCAGTACATCAACCATGCGTATGTACATCAACCATAGTGAGTCTAGAGTGAACAGGAACATCTGTGTTTGACAGGAATGGCTGTGTATGAGAAAATTCTAAGAAACTGGAACTGTTTAGCCTAGAAGAGGTCTGATAACTTCTTGAATTCATGTCTTAAGGAACTGTAGTTTTTTTAGCACTCTCCTTCAAAGCAAAAGAGAAAAATGTCATTTTTCTATGCCTGTATGAGTATGAAATGGTGAGTTAAAGTGCAGGATGTTCTGATATTATGAAGACAGTTTGTAACAGAGCGCACAATGAAGCAATGGAATAAGCTCACCACAGAGAGAATTTCTGTAGAATTTTCCATTTCTGCAGAAAAACTTGGAAAAAAGTTTTTAGTGAGGAAAAGCTTAAGAGACACACCATGATGATATAGGCATGCATCTAGGAAAATGATCAGTGATGAAGTTAATAAATTACCAGTAACCCTGAAGCTTAAAACTTGCAAAGTCAACCAAAATATCACCGAAACTAACCAATTGTTAGAGTTATTCTCAGGCCACCTCCAGACAATTTATGAAGAGGATAGCTGACTGTTTCTAAATTTTCAGTTATGTTTTTGTAGACTGAGAAACTTCTATGATTTAGAATTTATTTAGGAAGAGTAAAATTACTTAAGGTTATATTAATTCAGAAGTAAATATGATTAAATTGATGAGAAATGAATCAACAAAAATTGAAGGAGGATTCATTGCTACAAACATCTGTGGCTGTAAACGCAGTAGAGACCATATTACAATTCACAATTATAAAAGCCATGACAGAAAGCAGTGAGGAGTCTGCTTATTCACAGATCCTGCAGAGCTCTCTGTGCGACCTGGCCTCTGATACCCTGTTCTCCAGTCTAACAACTTCCTTTTATTATTTTTTCCTGCACTGCTTCATGCAAGAGTGCCTTAGTGGGCTTGCTATGTTCAGATTATTAATTTAAGTAAATCAGAGTGTACAGAGTGTTGCAGCTAGGTTCCTCAGAAACCTGACCTACTTAAGACTCATCAATTGTAAAGAAGAGGGAATAATGACTGTGGAACAAAATGAAGAGGCACCTAGATCAAATGTCTAATTTATTGGGCATGAATGGCATATGTCTCTGTTTTCTAAAATAATGAAACACTAGCACAGCAGCTTTAGTGCCACTGATGGGATATAAAGCTTCATTTTTCCTGACAATATTTGCATCTATGCCTTGTCCATCTCTGTTCAATAGCCTACCTAATAATGCAAGCTGGATTACTAATTAAAAGCCTTAATCAAGATGCCAGGGGAATATCTTTGTTCATTGATATTCCTCTCTATCTGAGGAAAATATACACACAAATGATCCTCTGATATATAACTTTGTCTGAAGGAACAGAAAACACTACTTTAGGGGAGTCTCGTCCATATCCAGGTCTACAGCAGATGGACCTGGCTCACTTTCTTGAATTTTTTCTTACTGTATAAAGTAAGCTCTCAAGAGACACTTGTTACCACTCTTTCTCAATTTAAACTGTCCATCCACATTTTTTCTTACTAAAAAAAGAGATAGCTACCAAGAATACAATTCATAATGTCGTCTTTGGCTGAACCAAGGAAAGATTGCTCAGTACAGCTGGTGATCCATCTGTACAATTAGTCATATAATATGAAATAAGCGATGAACATTTTAGGGAGAACAATGGTTTTAAGTCTTACACCAGGATTTTCCAATGTGGAATGCACTTACCATCAGATGCAAAAGATGACAAAGGAAAACGTATGTGTGTTTTTCCTACATTCAGAATCTTCTTATGTATGAAAAAGAAACATCCCACATATATAAAGGCAAAAACATATTGCTAGTGTATTTGCAATCTCAGCAGTCCAGTAAAATTACTGGTAGTGATGGTAATGATACTGCAGGTCTAGTTATTTCAGAAAGTGAATATAAACAGTTGTGTTGGTTGTGCATGGTCTGGTTTTTGGGAGCAGGGGTCACAAAGGTGGCTTCTGTGAGAAGCCACTGGAAGCTTCCACCATGTCCAACAGAGGCAATCCCTGATGGGTCAGTTAGAGATGTTGGTGATGCCTCTGTGATAACATATTTAAGAAGAAAATCAAAACAAAGTGGCGTTGCACTTTTTTCCTAGCCAGAGAAGAGGTAGGAGGTGAGAATATGTGAGAGAAACAACATGGAGACACCAAGGTCAGTGGAGAAGGAGGGGCAGGAGCTGCTCCAGGCACCAGAACTGAGACTCCCCTGCAGGCCATGGTGATGACCATGGTGCAGCAGCTGTGCCCCTGCAGCCCATGGGGATCCACGGGGGATGCAGAGATCCACCCACAGCCCATGGGGGAGGTGCTCATGCTGGAGCAGGTGGATGCCTGGAGGAGGCTGTGATCCAGTGGGAGACCCGGTGGAGAGAGACAGGGGGTCCCTGCTTCCAGGCTGGAGCAGCCTGTCCCCAGAGGACTGCCCCATGGAAGAGTGACCCATGCCACAGCAGTTTTGGGTGGACTGTGTGCCTGTGGGAGGAACTCATGCTGCAGCATTTTTGGTAGGATTGCTGCTCATGAGAGTGGACCCACACTGGAGAAGTTTGTGAAGAACTGTCCCCCATGGGAGGGATCACACAGTCTCACAGGGGAAGAATTCCTCTCTGAGCAGCAGAAGATCTGGGGTGATGAACTGACCAAAACCCCCATGCCCTGTCTCCCTGCAGTGTCAGGGGGAAGGAGGGAAGGGATGGGGGAAGAAGAGGTGTTTTTAAGGGCTTATTTTACTTTTTATTTTTAGTTCTCATCATCCTTCTCTGATTTTGTTAATAATAAGCTCATTTTGTACCTCTAAGTCAAGTCTGTTTTGCCCTTGGAGTGTTTTCTCCAGGTCTTTATCTCAACTCATGAGCCATTTCTTTAAATTTTTCACTCCTCTGCCCAGCTGTGGCAGGGGAGGGTGAGTGAGCAGCTTTCATGTGTGCCTGGAATTTGGCCAGTGTCCAACCATGAGAACAATAATTAGCAATATCACAATTAATTACAATTATTAAAATTTTCAGTCCTAAAGTTTCATATCCACATTTAGTGTTTTCCCTTTTATTTAATGCCACTTTAATTACTAATCTGAACCTAGCAAAGCCTGCCCTTCCCTGTCCTCCAGTTGCAAAGTCAAGGGCACAGATCTAAGTGGGGTTGGAAGAGCTGCTTCAGTCTGTCTGAGCAGGTGAAGGGTTCCTCAAGCTGACAGCCTGTCAAGTCGTTTGATGGGGATGCTGATGGCTTCTTATTCCTCAAAGTAGAGTCTGCTTAGGGCTGCTTTAAAATGTTTGGCAGCATGATCTTACACATTGCATTTTCTTTTTTAGTTTGTAATATCACATCACACATGAATTTCCTATTTGTTATGCATTTTACATCATTTAAATGTTTTTATTTTTCTCTGTTTGGTACCCTTGAAACTGCTTTTGCTCAGCTGCATGTCTGCATGTCTTCCAGAGACTACTGGAGGGTTGTTTATAGCTCTGAAGTTTCTGAGTTCAGCATATGTCTCATTTCTTGTAATTCTATCTCTGCCCTGAAATTTGTATGCCTACCTTCCAAGTCTTCAGCTCTCATGCTAAACCCACATTTGCACGTTATGCTAAAACCTACATTGTGTTGTTATGCTAAAATCAGTATCTCTGTGGACCTCTACTGCTTTGAGTCTGCATTAAGGTTTTTATGGGATAGGAAATCAGAGCATTTTACCATTTTGTATTACAGGATAAAGAAAATAGTGATAAATTTAAATGAAAGGAATAATTGTTGCTAGTTTCTTCATTTACTGCAGGAAAATTTCTCTAGTTTCAGAAATAAACTAGATAAATACAGTATATTCAGTAGTGTTCCAGGTAATAGTTTTTGAAGTTTTGTATGTCTTGAGAAGTTAACAGAAAGTAAAATAGCTTACTCTAATCCTTTTGAACAAGTCTGTAAGCACAAATCCTGAAACTAAAAGAATTATTGTACCATGATTTACAAGTGAAGTAGCAAATTTTTATGAGGAAATCTACACAAACTGTCATTTTCAGCAAACTTAGTGCAGTCCATTACTGCTAACAGCTTCCTCACAGCTTTTCTGTATGCTGAATGTATTCAAGAACATGTATTATGTCATTCTTAATGCCAGAAGTAAAAAAGGTTGGATTTTTTTTCCCCGTCAAAGAACCAACTACACAGACATTTTGACCAAAAAATTTTTGTTACAGGAGGAGACTCTTACTGTGCTATCATGCATTTGTCTTCTAACACAACTAGAAAAGAGAAATATTTTCTATACATTACCTGAATGTCACATCTATGAAGTAAGATGGTGGCTTTTACACTGCATGTATTTTCTACCTGTAAAAACATACCAAACCTAAGGGAAAAAAAGGATATTTAAAAAACATACCTTGACAAATCTGAAATTATACACTCTGTTGAAACTCAGACTAATTCTTGCAATAACACTGTCATTTATGTTATATTAATTGATTAACTTGGGCTCTCAGCAGTGCTGGGATTGGGAAGGATTCTGATTTATATCAAACAAGTTTGTCTCTCTGTGCTTTAAGGATTTCTTATATGCCTTTAATTCCACATGCTTTCACAGTTACCTTCACACTTCTCCATCCAAATATGCCTACCCTGATAAATTTGTATTTTTTTTTATAAATATTCCAGCTCATGAATGAAGGCTAGGTGGAGGCAAGTTTATAAATAGGGAAAGCTATAGAGATTTTATAGAGAGTTCAAGGAGGTAATCAGAGAACAGTCAACTGTAGGAATAGGGCATCAATAGGAAATCTTGTGTAAAGACAGTAAAACAATTCATTTGTACAGTTTTTTATACACTATATATATATATATAAAATATATATAATATATATATGCACTATACTATATATGTATATGCTATACTATATATATATATATATACACTATACTATACTATATTTGTATACTATACTACTTGTAGATAGGAAAATGAAGAAAAATCTCATCTAATAAAAGACAGCAGAGAAGCAAAAAAGAGCAAAACTCCTTGAAAGCCCTGTCTTTCAAAATATAAAAAATATAACTTGATTTTTGCCTTGGTGTTTGTCTGGGAGCACTGACGTGCAAGTTATGCATGTAAAAGACGTTTGACTCTGGTATTTCAAATCTGATCATTTGGATAGCTTTTGCAGTAAATCTTGATGAAAACATGTATCCTTGAGGCAAATTCATCACTAATACCCATTTTAGCTCACAGAAGTAATTTCATGACATATTGTGTTGCATGCCTGACTAATCCCAGGGGATGAATATTCATGGTGGTTATGAGATAGACTATTCTAAACTCTTGGAGTTCCACATTGGCATCAGGCATCACAGCAGCTTCATAGATCATTTTGTTCAGCTAGAAATAATCTGCTATTTTGTCTCCAAAGTAAGGTAGTTTAATTTTTATCGCAAGGGTCACCAATCCCTCTGTTGAAACCTAGCATTATTGTTCAGCTAGAGACATAGTTTACCAAAGAAGTGCTAGAAATAGCAAAGTGTAATTGAACAAAACAGTCCTGCCATTTCAGCTTCTCTGATACCCTAAAAACCTCTGTTCTTCAGTGGTGTGCCACTGAGCAGTAACATATTAACCAAAGGAGGATAAATCACCTATAAAGTTTGTAGTCATACACCAGTAGTATGCATTTGGAAGCTGCAATAACTGAAGATACATTAGCATAAGCAAAATGAAAAACGGGAATTGGGAGGCAAAAATAGATTAATTTGAGATTGCTTCACTAAGGACCCAGAGCAATCAGAGGTAGAAGGAGATTGTTAAATTTTGCACTCATTTTCCTCCTATATAACACTCTCTAATGAATTCTCCAGCCAAAATATTAATGAATATCCACAACTCTCCTACTTTTTCACAAAGAAAAAGAAAAATCAGAGTAAAAATTTTCAGCAGAAAATTGTGATGCTGAAAAACTGAGTATATAGTAATTTTGTTTATAAACTAAATAAGAGGAGTTTCTACAGCTTTGTTCCTAACAATATATCTCAAAATCATCTGTGTAGTCTCACAATACATGAAGAATGAAAAAAATGTATAGAAGAAAATGTGCTTAAAGAAAAATGGCTTTTGAATTCTGTATCTTTACAAAAACTTACTGCTTTACCTAGATTTTGAAAAGGCCCACTGTCTGTGTCTGCATCTTACCATTCCTTAAACCAAAAACCACAAAGCAGTCATACCCTAAGTGAAGCAAGCCACCTAGAAAGCATGGAGTAAGGATACAAGCGAATTCTGGTACCAAACCTGTGCTTTCACATAAAATATAATATAGGATGGAAAACAAAAGAATTATTAAAACTAATATGAGGATATTCTCAAAACTATAACAGGTAGGAGAGAAAGGCAAACTGGTAGTCAACTGTCTATGGCAGATATGATAAAGCCTGAATAAGATAGAAGAAATAAGTTAATCTACATAGCATCTAAGAGACCATTACAAGTAAGACAACAACAACAACAACAACAACAACAATAACAACAACAACAATAATAATAATAATAATAATAATAATAATAACAATAATAATAATAATAAATAATCTTACCTTCCTCAAGGAGCAGCATAGCATCAAAAAAAACATCAGGAAAGCACTAGAATTAAGAAGAAGGTTTAAGTTCTTGTACAAGAGTTTATGGTAGCAGGCGTGCTTAATTGGTACATTTGCAGCTGTTGATAACAAAGTCACTGTTGCTCTGATCATGCCTAAACATAGCATTTATTTCATTGTCCATCTCTATGAAGAGCAAACTACTGAGGAGATAAAATGCATTCCTCCAATACATCAGCTGAAGTGAGCACTGTCAATAGGTGAGACCCAAGAATTAAAGATTTTGTCTTCATCTTAGCATCCTTTAGAAAATTCATAGTATGAAGAAATTTTTTCTTAAATTAATTTCAATTTATGCTTCTCTTCATAAGATTAAAGATTTTGTGAAATGTTTTTAAGAATGGTTACCCATTCAAAATAAATCTATTTGAATATTTTTAAATTTTAAAACAATATTGTGAATGCAAGTAAAAATTATTCAAATGACAACTTTTTAAAATATTTATAACTAGTATAAAAGTAATTTTTTCACATTACCAAACTAAACCTTAATATTTTTTAAAAATTCTTTTTCCAAAAATTTGTGCTATCCCAATTCCCAGTTATTCAGTCAGGTCCCTATTGGAAAATCCTGCACTTGAGAATAGTTTCAATGCTGTAAATCTGATTATAAATACGAATTTTTAATATTTAGTTTCTTCTTCCCTTCTTTGATCAGTAGTTATTCTGTAATTTGTGTGCCACCATCATTTTCTCTTGATCTTTTTAGGTTTCTTAATAGTCCATGTTAAATTTCCAAACATTATTCATAATTGCTAGATTTTTATTTTATTTGTTCTTTGGTAGGCAATATCAAGTTGCCAGACAAGATTTTTCAATTAAAAAAAAACAAAATATGCCTTGCACTCTCTTTTAGCTTGAATGGCTTGATTCTCTAAAGGAAATCTTTGCCTCTACAATCTTTCACATACATATGGCTGAAATGGATATTTGAAGTACCAGATGTTAAAAACATGCGTCTCCCATTAAACTCACTTGATTCTTCTGTTTAAATTAATCATTAAAAACATAGTTCAATTCTCTGTGGCATCTTGCTGTTTTGCATCCTGTTTCTGTAGTTTTCCATCCTGCTATTCTCAATCCTTTGAATTATAGCTGGCAGGAGCCATGACTGCACCGACACGTGATGCAGAACAAGAATTAGGCTGGGAAAGGAATGACAGTAAATAATCCTTTCAGCTAGGATCCCTTTCCCATAGAAGGACCCCACAGGATCTTTTGGGGTCCTATCCAGCCTGGGCTGTTCTGTGATTCTATGACTGTAACTACACGGCGTCTGGCATCACACAAAGCTAAGTTTCAACTGGTGTGCTTCCACTGACTTTCATTGGAGATAATGAGGCAAAGTAAGCCCTTTGGGAGTCAAAAAGTCTTCATGTGTGGAGCAGCTACTAGATTCTGCTCCATGACTGGGACTCCCAGGCCCAATTTCATGCAGACAAGATTCATAGAAATCACTAAAATTATTGTTATTATGTGAGAAGGGAGGGAAAATAAAAATGCATGTTTGTTGTGAATAAGCATTAACTTTTTATGATGTCTGCGTACCTTTAACTCATTATACTTTTTTTTTATCCTTCCAAAATCATTCAGAGTATTAATTAGCTAATTCTCCAGCATGAAAAGTAATTTTAACACTTTGAAAATTGATTTTACTCATGTTTAAAACCCCAATAAAGCAGATCTGTATCTATATGCAATTATACTTTCAATTTCTTCACAATTAATTTTCAGCTGAATTTTGCTGTCCTCTCAAACACACATATTTATGCAATATAGTTGTCTTTGAATATGTCAATATATTGAAACTAAAACTGATTAGTAAAACCAAAAACTAAAAGCAATTTAGTGATTTCTTCCTTTTTAAATTTTTCTTTATTTCTCCCTCCCAGCGCCCCAATAGCATTGAAGTTTAAAGTAGAACACATGGAGAAGCTTTTGAAAACATGTCAGAGCTTTTCAGATTTGGTTCTAATTTCAAAATAGGATTATGTTTTTAAACAAGGTCTGGTAGAAGTCTCCAGCTCTAAGGAAATCAAAATCACTGGCTTACTTTAAGCAGAAGCTAGCAGAGTCTTGAGCAGTTAAAGGTTTAAGGCTCTGAACAAATTAAAATAAGTGCCATCCAACTGCAGAGAGGTATTATTTAAATCATGGTTATTAGGTTCAGTTTTCTGCTGTTTTCCTGATATTTGAAACTGGTCCATCTCTTGATAATTTAGAGTCAATAAATAAAGGCATGTGTGGGGGTACATCAGTTAACCTACCTGACGAGGAAACCTTTTATTATCCTTAATCTGCTTTCTTCCTAGATAAAGGTGAACAAATGCCTTGAGTGAGATCACACTGCAATATTTCTCCTTTTTCACTTGTCACAGTGTGACAATTTACTACAGTAAGTTTGCAGATTATCTAGAATTTGCTCCCTTTCTCTGCCCTCCCCCCTCACCAAATTAAAGTTGGTCACATCAATCAAGATTATTTTTACTGGTTGGAATTAAGGCAGTAGCAGGTTAAAGAGCTTAAAAAGGACAAAAATAGAAAAGACTTTGGTGGTTGAAAAATGCTCCTCTCAATTTGGAGCTTAGCGCATAGAAGGTTTTAACATGAGAAAACCCTGGTACTGGAGGGTTGCAGCATCACAGCTGTCTCAGAGCTCTGTTATTGTGCTTTTCAGAGAAAACACTAATAACTGTCATGTGAATAACCTAGGATAATATGATTTTAAAAGCTCTTTACACCCTGAAATATGAAAATAATTCCAAAATTGATTTACTAGTGTTATTTAATGACATTAAAATCCATACATGTGCCTAGTTTTATAATAGTTACTTCTCAGAAAACACTTCATAATTTGACTTGATTTTAGTATTTTAAAAATATCTTTCTGTGTCTGTAATAAGCTCTTGATATTCATGTTTATCTGTCATAGTCTTATGAGACACAGTTGCTCTATTTTTTGCTGGTCTGTATTCACTATACTTGTTGCAATCTTGCCAATGGACGAAGTAAATTTTAGTGCATTAGGCCATCATTTTTTATCTGATCTGTGCTAGTAACTGCCTAAACCAAAAGTATGTTAAGATGCTATGAGATTAAATAAGTAGACTAAGGGGTCATCAAGAGGTGACAGATAAAAAGCTTGTTCTTAGCAGTACTGATATGTTGAGCCATCACCCATAATTTTAGTTCAGAGTGCTAGAACATGTAGAGCAGGAATAAATCTCTGAGAACACACATGATGATTGGATTTGACAATCTCATGTCATTTTTAACATCAGAGCTAGACCATCTGGTAATAAAATTCTGTACTGAAACTAAGTAGAACTGAATGAGCAAGGTAAATGAGTGGAACCTAATGCATAGACATGCATGGGAGACCTGGTTCCCCAAAGTAATTATGATGTAAATCTCACATTTTCTGACAGATGAACCATGAATGCTGAGACATTAGAAATTCTTCACTGCATACTTCTGTTATCACAAAACATACTTTTGTTTTTAATGAGTTAATTAGTACACAAAAATATTCTTATAAAAGATGAGAAGATGGAGCAAAACTTGATCACAGGTTTGTTTACATGACACTGAGCCTGCTGGGTGGGGTACCCATCTCAAAGGGAAAAAAATGATATTTGCTCAGGAGTTCACAGGTCTCAGTGAGAGAGCTTTTGACTTGAAGGTGGAAGAGGATAAAAACAAGATCACTAGAGATAAGCCCATTTGTAGGATGTCACTGTTTGAGGGACAGTGTGCAAGCAATGTACTTCAATCTGCTGCCTCAGTAGATGTAGGCAATGGAGATCCGCATGGCAGCAAGGATGCAGGAGTTATTGATGTTAGAAGCCACACACTTGAGAATTTTCATGCAGAAATTAGAACTTCTTCACCAAAAAAGGTGCTAGGATTGGTAACCCAACAGAAGAGCACCTACACCATGCACCCACCAGAGGCAGCAAACAGGAGGAGCTAAAAGCCGTGGAGCAGCAGGGAAGATACGCATGATTGCCATCATGGAGATGTGGTGGTGCTACTTGCACAGAAAGGTGCTGCAAACTTTTCAGAAAGGATTGGGAAGGAAGGGGAAATTGTGGAATACCCCTGTATGTTAGTGACTGCCTAATTTTCAGGAGGTTGATGATGGTATATACTGGTAAAAAGCAGGGATAAAACCAACAGGGCAAATATCCTGGTGGAACTGTGTTGTAGAACACTTAACTAAGAAGAAGAGGTCTAAGTGGCTGGGAGAAGTGTCGTATTTGCAAGCCCTTGTTCCAACTTGCCAGATGTCTACAGGGAAAACAACAAGGCAGAAAGGAAACAGTTCCATGAGGTTCCTAGAGTGTGAGAGACAACTTCTTGACATAACTGATAAGGGAGATGACTAAGGAAGGTGTTCCTCTGAACCTGCTGTTTGTAAACAAAGAAGGACCGGTGGGTGATCTGATGATCTGATGGATGGAGGCCATCTTGGGCATAGCAACCACAAAAATTATAGAGTTTTCTGCTCCAGAGGAAATAAAGAGGGGAAAAAGCAGAGCTGCCTCCTGGGACTTCTGGAAGGTGGACATTTGCCTTTCCAAAGCTATGACCAAGACAGTCCCTTGTGAGGCAGTTTGCGAGCAAAGGAGTCCTGGGAAAGCTGGCCATGCTTCCAGAAAGAAATTTTAAATGTGCCATTGGAACAGGCCATCCCCATGTGCATAAAAACCAACAGATAGGGAAGACGAACCAGGCTGAACAGAGAAATTTGACTAAAACTCAGGGAAATAAAATGTATCACTTTTGGCAGAGAGTGGCCACTCAGGAGGACTGCAAGGATCTTGTGAGCTACACAGGAAGAAAACTAGCAGGGCCAAAGCCCAGTTAGAACCTAAACTGGTTACTGCTGCAAAAAGAAAATAAAAAAGAAGTTTTTACACATATATTAGCAACAAAAGAACAGCAAAGGAGAATGTCCCCCCTTTAATGGAAACGTGGGGAAAAGTAATAATGAAGGATGAGCAAAAGGCTGATGCACTTAATGCCTTCACTGCCTCAGCCTTTCACAGCAAGACCTGTTGTCCTCAGAGCATCCAGTCTCCTGAGCCAGAAGACAGGAACAGGGAGCAGAACGAGGACCCAAAATGCAAGGGCAAGTGGTCCTTGACCTGCTACACCACTTAGACATGCCCAGGTCAGCAGGGCTGGATGGGATTCAGCCAAGGGTAGTGAGGGGACTGACAGAAGAGCTCACAGAGCCACTTGCCCTCATTTATCAGCAATCCTGGCTGACTGGAGAGATCCCAGTTGCCTGGAAGTCAGTAAATGTGATGCCTGTCTACAAGAAGTCCTGGAAGGAAGATCCGGGCAATGACAGACCTGTCAGCCTGCAAAAAAGGGGGCTTACAGGAGACCTGATTTCTCTCTGCTTCACTGCCTGAAAGGAGATGGAAAAAGGTGCCCTCTTCTCCCAGGTAAAAAGTGACAAGACAAGAAGAAATTGCCTCAGTTGCACCAGAGGAGGTTTAGGTTATATACTAGGAAAATTTTCTTCTCTTAAGGGGTATTGAGGCATTGGAACTGGATGCCTAAGTGGTAAAATTATCATCCCTGGAAATATTTTTAAAATATGTGTCTGTGATACTTGGGGACATAGTTTAGTGCTAAACATGTCGGTGCTGGGTTAACTGGACTTGATGATACGAGAGGCCTTTTACAACCATAATGATGCTATGATTCTATGACTATGATGTGTTTTGAGATAATGGTTTCCATAGCAATGGTTATAGATTCCTGAAATGTTTAAAATAACTACCCTAGAATATCTTTCCAATTTTTCCCTCACAGACCTAAGACAGGGAAAGATTTTTTTTTAGTTATACATACAAACATATTCCTATTCTCTGTATGTCACATAATGATGATAAGGATCATCAGTCAATATAATTCTCCTTGGTGTGAACAAAACAACAAGCCATATATTCAAAATCAGAGAATTGTGAGCAAAATAGTTTTCTACTGTGAATAAATAACTTACGTTAAGTAAAGTGTTTTTTTAAAAATATTTTCAAGCCAAATCCAATGTCTCCTGCCTTTTGCAGCTGTCCAAGCCCCAGATACTTCAATCCCTTGTTCCAGGCCTCCCTCATACTTCTCTTGCCACCATCGAGTTCTACATACGTGCTTACCCATCTCTCACTTCCAAATCACTTTTACCGGCCTATTCTGTACTTGTTTCCATGTTAGCTGGAATAACTTTGTCAGTGTGTTACTGCTCAGTTCTGTAAAGAAAATCATCTAGTATTTCACAAATGTGTAAGCATAGAATTAGTAATTATACTAACATAATGTTAACATGTTTTTTACAGAACATGGGACATTCCCCCATCCCATAAACAAATAAATAGCCAACCAAATACAAAAATTTCACCTTGAAAAAATGTTCCTTTTCCAATTTATATTGCCCTTCAATCATCCAACTACTATTGTCTCCACACAAGATTTTGGGCCCCACCAGAAACAAAAACCTAATTGTGTCCAAATATCCATAACACGATGAGTCTAAAAAGAAGCTACTTAATATTAAACAGATGATCATGAAAAGATATTTCACTTTTTGCTTTGGATAATTGGCCAACAGCTGATAGAGATTGCAGTTGTCTCCTTTTAGAAGCTAGGTGAGGAAACCTGTCTCTTCCACAACTTGGAAATTATTGCTATAGATTCTGTAATAGGACTAAAGTTCTAAAAGACCATGAGAGGTAATACAATATTAGATACTTATCTGTTCAGTGTAGTTCTCTTCTTACTCTTTCATTTGCTTGGTTTTAGGGGTCACAAAAATTAATTTATTCCTCAGAACCATCATACATAGTATATACAGAAACTTCTTGAAAACAAGAAGGCAAGAGCTAACACTTCTGGTGGAAGTACATAAATTTTCCTCTGAGGAGGTTGTCCTTCTGAAGAATCATCTATCTAATTAGCATTGCCCCCTACCCTCCAGTTTTAATCAAATTTGTTTCTAGCCCACATAATCAATAGACTTGACTGACGAATGAATTCTCAGTCTCTTGTGCCCTTGCCTGTATAACCTTTGAAATTTGAAAAATTTGCTGATGTAAATTAGATAAGAAAGTTCTTTTGCAATGTTGTTATTTTGTGTCATTAGGTGAAGCAGCAGGATGGCATTAAATGGGAGCAAAGAAGCAAAAATAGCACAAGGAAAAAAATTAAGACAGTGACAAGAAGAGACAAGCCTTTCCCAACAAGTCTTAAAATATCAATGTCACATTTAACCAAACAGCACTCAAAGGCAAACCAAACTCTCTTGCAAGTATTGCCTAACGCTTTTCTCAAATTTACTTGTTAATGACGATTAGCCTCCATAAATTAAGTAAACATGTTCTCATTTTGTGAAGTGCAGTTGCTAAACATCAAATGGATGCATTTTTACTGCAACAGATACTAGAATGAGCAGATGCTAGTAAAGGAAATTTCAGTCATATTTGCCACCAATGGACACAAGTGAACATATTGAGAGAGCCACATTTCTTATAATAATTCTTCTGTAGTTGCTAACTGGATTGTGCCATAGCATAAATTAATGATTCATTAATATGAAACAGTGTTAGAATAATAAAATAAAAGCATAACCAGTAAACTTAAAGGTTGCTTATGCAGATACAGTCTTGCAGACTTCGTCAGGGCCATAACATGTACAGTTAAAAAGCACGAAAATTTGTGTAAAGGATAAAAAAAAGAAATACAAGTTTTATATTACTGGAAACAGGGAGTGTGGTGCTTTCTATATCCAGCTATATATATTTTTCATTCAATAAACATTTCAGAAGGCTCTGGGACTGCTTGCTTTACACACATCTATTCCTGCTGAGAGCCTGGTTTCTCTGGCCCTGAGCCTGCATTTTTATAGACCTTCACATGTGGTTACTTTCAAAAAATTCATACTTGTCTACAGAAGCAACATTTTTACAGCTCTCACCACCACCATTATTACTGTGCCACCAATTTCCAAGGCTGTCTCAGATGTCTTGAGATGTATTAGATGACAGGCAACAGTGACATTGTAAAGTCTAACAGATCTGACCAGAGCAGATTAAGTAAAACCCCTTAAAGAACAAGAAAGATCTACTGAGCAATTAAAGGAGCATGATGATCTTGTCAGAAACCTGAAAGCAATGCCAGCATCTCTCTAACAACCTGTTTTTCCCTCTAGGCCCAAAATATTTTATGCTGAATGACAGATTTCCATCTTTATTTTACAGACCACGGCATAAAAAAATTACTTGTTCAACATCAGCCAGCAGATGAATGGTGTGGCCAAGACTTTGAGGGTCAAAATCCTTGGTTCAGAGTGATCCCAAAGTGCATTCAGTGAAAAGTATCTATGAAAAAAAGTGGAAAGAAAGGAGACAGACGTATCCATCAATATGTATTCATATGTATTTCCTACTCCTACATGCGTTCCATCCATAGTCTTTACGTAGTTTGCTTCCCACCTTAAATATACTTTTTCATACTTTCTGATATTGGAGACAGACAATTTCCAAGATATGCCATTCAGGGTTGTCATGAGAAAAAATCCCTCAGAAATTAATTTTGAAACTGAGATGACTTAATTTAGCTTATGGAAAAATACTGTTGTGACACAAGACTACTAAAAGTAGTACTTTCTATCACATATTTTACTTTTTGGTACTCTCTACAACTTGGAGACTACTACAGGGAAGAGGATTCTAAGTGCAAAGACAAAAATAAACTGTAGGGCAATTATTTTTCCAGTTAATGCCATATCTATGACATTTTTTCCTGTGTCTCCTACTAGAACAAGAAAAAATAACAAGTCATTTGGTTGTCTCTTTCAAAACACTTCTGTTTAAGAAAGGGATGCTAGCAAATAGTTGTCTGCAGAGAAGAAAACAATTTTTGGTCATTGTTGGTCTAGATCACAAGGGGTCAGATCCTTGTATTTATTATTAGAATTATTTTAGTTGGTGCTATCTACCAAAACAAAAGAATGTATGAAGATAATATTTTTTCAAATAAAATATACATCTATGGAAAAAGACCCCTTTTTCATCTCTTAAAATTCCTCCTCTTCCTCAAAGAGAAACAATGAAATCTTCATACTGATAAGAAAATATACGCATTTTTATGATTATTGGTTAAGTTCTTACTGGAGATTTCTCTATCACAAGTTTGATTTCAGCAATTTTTAAAATCCTAAGTCAAGAAATTCCATATATTAGTAGTTAAAAAAATAATACTACTAGTGATAAAAACGTCACCACAAATGGAAAATACATACACTACCACCAGCATACTGTTTGCAAACTTTTTGTTGCACATTAATCACGCTGCCTGTCTGAACTGTGGACAATTAAGACAGCAGCTCCTACTGTAAAGCAGATCAAATCCTCTTAAAGTTGCATATGGCCCTTTAATCTAAGTGCACTGTGCAGAGGACTTAGTTCTAGTGCTCACCCCTCATGAATCAACTCGAACTCTGTAACTGACCTCATTTGGCATCTGTCAAAAAGCAACAGCACCCAGCTGTTCGCTTTATTGAAACATACAATTGCATAAATAAAATATTATGCTATAAATGTAACTCTAATATTTTGGCAACTCATGCTACTCAGTGGTAAAAATTCAACTGTTATTTTTCTGCGATTTTAATACCTTCTGAATAAAACTTACCCAGTTCCAAATCCTGTCCCCAAGATCTTCTGGTGTGTTTTCTCATTCTGTAATAAGATTCTGTCATGGCACAGAGGATTTTTTTTTCTCAGGGTGAAAGCATCAGATGAAGGAATTATTTATTAGTCAATGTTGTTGAGATGTGAAAAAAAAAAGTAATTCATCACTGAGAAAAGCATTCAGCAAGCTCTTTACCAGTGATTAGAAAAGGGATTTTAGCTTTTTATAGCATTTCTTAAAAGTTGTAGCTTCTCTAACTTCCCTTGCTTCTTACCAAGAGTGGTTCTTGTCTTAATTTATTACCTGAAGCCCTGGTCAAAAAAGGAATTTTATAAGTTCCTACAATTCTTGTTCTGCTACTAGGTAGCACACCCTTAAAAGGAGTCGTCACAGTTTCAGCAAGTAGTCAGATATTTCTCTCTGTAAATAATGACAGTAGAATACATCATCAAAGTTCAAATGTTGAGGCATAAGGAGAGAAGACTGTATCACAAGAAAAGATAATATTAGGGGGAACATAGAGAGAACTGTAAAGATTGTGTTGGGGAAAAGAAAATTTAGAATCATAGAATATGCTGATGGAAGGCAATTATCAGGATCATCAAGTCCAACTTGTGGCCCTGCACAGGACACCCCACAGTGTGCCTGACAGCACTGTCCAAAAGCTTCCTGAACTCTGTCAGCCTTGGTGCTGTGACCACTTCCTGGGGAGCCTGTTCCAGTGCCCATCCATGCTCTAGGGTGTAAGCCCTTTTCCCTGATATTTGTACAAAACTTCCCCTGACTCATCGTAACAGGTGATCATACTGCTGAGGGAAGTCTGGGCTTTCTCTGCAATGACTGCACCTGACTGCCTCTGGCTGAAAAAGAATTGCACACCTCCTCCGGTACCCAGACAGATCCACAGGATGAAACCATGTATTTCTGACACTACAAGAGGATGAACTATGTTGTACAGACAGGCTGGTGGTAAAAAAAGAAAAATAAGGGAATAGAGATGTGAATTCATGAAGAGGAAGCTGCTAGTAAAAGGATGGGAGGTAGGTCACTGCTGCCAGACACTAAGAGGGCAAAACAAATGGTACTGCAGGAAGCCAGTTTCAAGGAACTGAGGTTTTAAAAGAGGAGGAGAATTACCAAAGCCCTCAATGGCAATAGAATAAGAATAAGAATAAGAATAAGAATAAGAATAAGAATAAGAATAAGAATAAGAATAAGAATAAGAAGAATAATATACCAACCTACAAAGTTGACTTTGAAAGTTAGACAGGATGAGGAGGCCAGTAGTAGGACAAAGGACAGACTGAGGCAGAAAAGCCCTTGGCAAGAAATATCAGAAGAACAAATTCTGTCCTTAAAATATATCAAAACTCATTATTCCCTCTTCAGTTTACAAAAAGAAAAAATCATAAATTCCTCCTTCTATCCACAGATCTCTCTGAAACCACTGGCAAGGTGTGTCATTTATTTTTGGTCCATATAGAGTATTTCTATTAACTAATGATGAACACTTTATACTGAACTCAAGTAGTAAAAATGTTTTGACTCAGTTTAAGGTGCCAAGTCTTCTGAAGAACCATGAAGAAAACTCATTGGCAACATGTAATGGAGAAAGTATGGAGTGTTGGATTGCTTTTTTGCATTGTAGAAAATTGTATACAACAAAAATTATATGCAAACATGTATCTTACAGTACATTGAGAGAACATAACCACAATTGTAGAGAGAAATGTTTTTGAAGACTGTAAAATCTCTGTTGACATTACTTCAATGCATATGATATTTTTGTGTAACATTCCTGCCAATGTATTGATCATAATGGGCTCCCTGACTCTTAGGAGACTGCTGGAATACCTTTTCACATTTAAAAGGTGGTGTCACATTTTTTTAATATATGTGAATATAAACACTTTTTTGTTGATAAGGTATGGCTACAGGAAAGTACAACATGATAAAACATTTGCTTTACATATTGCAAGTTATACATACTTTCAGTAGAAGTGTCTTTTCAAGTAATTTCTGACATTATATATGAATGTTTATACTTTTTTTGAGTGTCCCATGGGCAAGTATCAAACAAAATTTGGAAAATACATGGAATAAATGTAGATTATTTTTCTGGATTTGGATAAAATCGAGCATAGAATCACATTTACCTGTAGCTCAATTAGGAATATTTTAGTTGTGAAACCCTCCCCAAAAAAATGAAGATAAATTGACATCATTGGTTTAATTCTTGTTACCTGTCCTGTTTTGGTGTAATTTTTTAATGATGGTATATCTAACAAATACAAAATATTCAGTTATATTTTCATTATCCAATGAATTTGCAAAGGAATAGAGACACTGTGAAGAGAGATACCCACAGAGTGGTTTCCCTAGCAACAGGAAGAAGGAATGTGCTGACAATTTCCATACCTTCACCAAATTACTGGTGGTTCACAACACAGTTCATAGATGAGAAATCTATTGCACTTCAAAAATAGAATAATTTAAACTATAGCTGATGTTTCTTTCCAGCATATTTTCTTTCTCAAACCTTTAAGAAAACATCTTTTGAGAAAGGTTGACTGTCTGGTTGACAATGCATCAAGGGGCAAAATACTTCAGAAAAATGCTGGTTATTTGCAGAAAGTTGGACCTTGTCTAAACTTCCAACTTGGTGCTCAAAAATTATGGAGTCACCATACATTTCTCATTGAGGTTCTTCATGGCAGAATGCAGACAGATCTGAAAACACTCCATTTTGGCCACAATGGAGAGCAAATGCATTAAATGCACAGAGCATGATGCCAAGATTGAAAATGAAAGTTCTGTTCCAATATCAAATTTATTGTCTCGACCTCTGTGACTATTAAAGACAATCCCATAATTTTTAAATCAGAGCTGGCTTGCAAGACACCAAACCAGAGTGAGAAAGCCTTCTCACAAAGAAAATAATTTTGCATTTCTAAGGATCTTTTTGAATCATTACAATGAATTTTCCCTGCTCTTTATAAGTAACTGCAAAGGGGGAAACACCTCCTTCTGTGTAGATCTACATCTGTCTATTAATTTATATTTTTACCATCACTGTTCCATGGGATGCCTCACAACATGTCTAGGATCTAGAGACGTCTTAACCTAACACATCTAAAGAATCTACAAAAAGTGGCTATAGAAACAAAGTACTGATCACAAACAACTAGATGTTGCCAAACAGTTTTAGCATTTTGTGCTAGGAATACATAAAACTGACTTGTTGCATCTGCCATGCACTCATGTACATTACCAATTCTAAATGCAAAAAGTAAATTCCTTACAGCAGTATCATCTTCCAAAAATAATTCTGCTAATCACTCAAGAATATTTCCCTGAAACCCCAGCCATCTGAGCCCAAATTAAAATGAGCTTGAATTCTGTAAAAACAAATAAGGTTTTGGTATTAATTCATTAATTTATTCACTTCTACTTGCTGTTAAAAAAAAGGAGTTGTATATAAAAGAGAGGAAAGAGTGATGAAGAAAGACTGTTCCAAAACGTGATGTCATACTTGTAAAAGGTCACAGAATAAGCTTCCTTCTCCCTCCATGGGCTAGACACTCCAATCTGAATTTGCTACACCTAGGCTCTGGCACTTAAATCAGGAATATTCCTTAATTTCCTCTGCAAATAGCGGTAAAAGGTGATATTCTGGTAATTCACATTTTATATGGGCTGAATCATCTTCTGGAGAGATCTTTCCCTCCAAACCATGAGCAATCTGAGAAACTGCCTCCTCATACAGGCGTGTAGGTTCAATAGCTGCCTCCACCATTTCATGACCTTCTAAACCTCCACAGAGCTAGAAATTATGTACCTCACACCATTATGAAACAGGTAACTGTTGAATTGTTTATATTTGTATCCTTTTATGAGGGGCAGAAGAGAAATTAATACAAGAGACAAGAGAACAATTTCTGCGTTGGAATCCTAATTTAGGTCTGGAATCTGTTACCTTCAAATTGGAAGCGGGTGGCATTCAAGGCAGTTATCCCATCAACATATTATGTGCTCTGATTTTGACAGCAACACAATGATGGCATTGCATTTGCAGGGCTGGTCTCAGACAGGATGACAGATGGCACCTCCATTGCATAGTGATGTCCCCAAAGAGATTTAAAAAACAAGTGAGTAGTTTTCAAAGATAATGTTAAAGAATAAAACGTGATGATTATTCACACAATTTAGACAATGTAATGCTGCAGCCAATAGCAGTTAATTTGCACTGGAGCTCAGTCTCCATCCCTGAAATCCCTCAGCAACACCTTCATTTTAAAGTTGAATAACTGCAAGAAGCACCCATATCAGTGCGGAAAATATCTGATGGAATAAGACCAGAAAATTGAGATGTTTGCTCAGTCCCTTCTGCTCTCCAGAGAATCTGCACTGGCTAAAAGGCTTGAAAAATGTGTGGGAGCAGTGTAAAGTATCTGACTCTAGAATTTCACCCACAAAAATATGAAGTATCTCCATCTTGTCTGAATAAATCCATGTACGGAAATTTGATAAATAAGATAAGAAAGATCCACTAAGACCCAACATCATATTCAACAATTACTAATTGACAGAGTTGAAAAAAGCAATATGAAGATCTGGTAAGGGATGTTACATTCAAAACACATAAGACTAAGCATTCTCTCTGCCAATCCACAGTACAAATATGTGGTGAAATACTCAGTTGTAATGAGTTCTACTTTTCTGATTGTTTTGGTAAAAATCTAGAGGACTAATAAAATTCCTTTATGGGAAATATTTTCCAAATTGAACTGAATATTTCCTATGATACTGAGCTCTTCCAGCATGATACACAACACTAATCAACCAAACACAGACAGGTAGAGCAGTCCATAACTTTGCCACACTTTTGAGTGAAATGAGCTTGCTGGTTATCTCTGGGAAGTTCTATGGGTATAAATATGCCATGAATTGTGTTTGTTTTTTTCACATCTCAGCATTATAATGACAAATAATTCCTTTGTCTGATGAATACTTTTTTACCATTTTTGCTGAAGAAAATTCTCACCAGTATGAATTAGAGTTTTACAATCCTGTCTCTAAATAAAGTAAGTCAAATTCTCAGTGCTTTCATTCATACTTAAATTATGAGAAAAAAAGATCTAAAGGAACATGTATCAGGAGAAATAAAGATGAAGGAATAGCTTTCCACTTTTTCAGCTTTTAAGATTCAATAATCTTGGTATTTTAAGCTATGTATTTCCTAAATAACCAACAGGACTTCAACCAAGAATAAAACAACATTCTCAGCATCTACCCAGCAGGCCTTTAAAGGGTTAGTATCTTTCACTTTTAATATTGCTCCTCTAATGCTTTAGTAAAAAAAGAAATACATAAGAAAAACCAGTGGAGACACATATCTAAAAAATTATTCTTAATTTTTGGGGGAATTTTAGGAAGTGCTTAACTAAACATCATTGATGCAAACCATCTACCTCTTTACTAACCATCCATTCCTCTGAACATTCGACTCTCCAGTATGAAATTGTCCCACATTTGTTCACGCACCTAAATGAGATCTCTTAATTAGAAATAGTGTCTGCTTTGATTCCTTTGACAGCTAGCAATAAGAGATATGCCCCTTGGATTATACTGGATTTCATTATTAAAAAGCCCCTCAAATTTAAAAAAGTTTATCACAACGTTGTCTAATAAAATTTTCTTAATTGTAAAGTAGCGCTGATAATTTAAAATAGTTCAAAGCAACTTCAAAGCATATAATCTGGATTTTATGGACAAAATCCTTCTGTCTTCCAGAGCAGCAAGTAATGTTCAATGAATGCAGCTTATACCCTACTCAGTAATGAAATAGAAAATCAGAAAAATTAGAGAACAATTGCAGCAAGTTTTCAAATGAGGCACCAGGGAAGGAATTATAATTAGGAGCAATCTTTTTCATTGATTAAGGAAATTAAGAACCTAAGAATACACCTTAACTCATTCTTCATTTCCTCTCCTTTTTATCTTATTCTTACAGAACCTCACAAACACATGAACTGAATTCTCTGAGATGCTTTAGCATCCTAGTAGTCAATCAGTGATGTCAAAGCCATTCAGTTGAATGAAAGTACATTTCCTTTGGGACTTTATAAAGGTCCCATCCTAAAACTGAAGGACACCCCAAGAGTCTGCAGGAGCTCAACAGTAAGTGGCACTTTGTACCTAATGAGACACTCACAAGAATGATGCTAAAAAAGTATCACTATTATTCCACAATAAGCTTTGAACTACAAGAATAAATAAAAATTTTAAAATCCCATTGCTTCATCTTAGGAATGTCCTACATCTCATTGTATCTAACAATATTTATACTGAAAAAAACAGAAAGGTGGAAAGGCATCAGAAAATGTAACTGAGCTGAGTTCCTATATTACTTAACTATTCCCTGCTGAAGTGGCTATGAAGACTTGATTAAGCTGAACCTCAGCGGGTGGGTTCCACAAGCCAACTAACATCTTAACAGTAAAATGATAATAGGATATATGTCAGAGGAAGTGGATGGATGGATGCATGGATGGATGCATGGATGGATGGATGGATGGATGGATGGAGTGATAACCCCTGAGTGTGTGTATGCCTTGCCCATATTCCCACATAAGATATTTCACTCAGATCCTCAAACACATTTTTCCTTAGGTTGAACATCCTGTATTTTTGGACCATGATATTTTCTCTCCATCAACTAAACTGAATACATAGTGAATATACAAGGTCCTGTGTGGAGCTATAGAAATGAAATTTCATGTGCATATTGCTTGAATTCATAAGCTCCTGACATTACTATTTAAGTTCAAAGTACACGTAAATTAAAGGTACAAAAGGGTTTGTGAAGCAGATCAGAGTAGACATCAAAAGAATCAGAGAAAATCAACTTATTTTTCTAGACCATGTCATACCACAATCACTGTCTGAGAAAAAACTGGGAAGATATACATAATTTTGAGTAGTTACTGGGGTTTAGTGCAGGAGATGAAGACAGGAGGTTTATAAAATATAATAAGTACTGAAGATAAAAAAGTAAAATAATATGAAAAATCAGTGATGGTCTTAAGACAGACTTTTTGTTTATGAACCTTGCAAAAGCAGGAGTAACACAGACCAGAGGAGATATTGTTCTCAATTCTTCTTTAAGTCTTTTCAGATTTTACTGAATTACAAAGAACACTCCTTATTAAAATACTGTGTAACCTTACTGCAATCAGTGATGAACTGCTGCAGTCCATTTAAAACCACTGTGAAAATGGTGGTGCTAGTTTTGCTAAATATTAAAAGGTGACGCGATATTTTCTTTATTCAAAAAGGATGTAAAGCAGAGTCATTCTTTTTAATTCCAGTTTAAAGGAATGCTGACTGGATGAGCAAGTATTTTTTAAAATAGCATAAAGCCTTCTTCCCTTCATGCCCCCCTCCAAAATATTGCAAAGAGAGTAGTGAAATACTCAAAAGACAAACGATGTAATAATGCCTTTTTAAGACATCTTCATTGACTTCAACAAAGATTTTTTTTTTCTTTAAAATTTGGACAATGAGTTTACATTGAAAAAGAAGAAATTATTTTTAATTAAGATATACTATTTAAAGTAATAATTTAATCTAAATATCAAATTATTAATAATTTAAAGAAATGACCACTCCTTTCTTTTAAGGTCTGCACAAGCATTTCTTTAGGGTATTTTTTCTTGGCTACAAATTTCCTTGTACTCCAGCTTGCATGATGAAAATCCATAACACCTGATTTTGCACCAAAGCTGCATGGACATGAGAAAAGCATGAAAAGCAGCACATAAAGACCTTATCACATACTGTCATTGTGGGATGTGCCAGGTGATGGACCTGCTGTATTTGTTTGCACAGTGTATTGTGAATAAATTGTAAAATACCATTATTCAAAAGAACAGGGCTGAACAAAAGAGAGACGATAGATCTGTCTTTCTTAATGGTGCTTCAGTAGAGTGGGAAACTGAGAGAAACAGATGGCACTTCCTCAGACAATGTACTCATGCGGGAGCAGCATCTACACAGCAGACTGTGGTAGGCAGAAATGGCACAGAGAGTTCACCCAGGATGAATGCAGCCTGCAACTTTTATGAGAGGAACAGAGCTTAAGTCTGTGCATGGACAGGTATCTGAAGCCCCCAGCTGTGTTTGCACCTGGTGACGTGGACCCCCACTACATGACATCACTGCAGGGCCTGGGGGAACAGGCAGAGCACACATGCCACGTTGTAGTCACTGCCACAGCTCCCTGTATGTCTCCTTCATGCACAGCAGAGCCTCGTTATGTGCCACCTAAATAACAGCCATGTTAATCTGATCTGTAGAATAACTTTGGAGCTGCTCCTCTCTTGCCATATAGCTGCAACAGCTTTCACAATTGAAGCATCCCAAAGCCCTTGAGAAACCTGCCAAGCAAGAAGGGTTTTAACAAAATGAATCCTTCCTTTCACTGATACCATGACATGTTTCCTTGGCAGGAAACTACTATAAAATAGTAGTAGTCCTTGCACATTACATACAATTGATTTGGATCAGATGGTATTTTTAAAATACTGGGACAGCATCAGTGATGACCAAATCTATTAAAAAGGTCAAAAACACTGAAAAATTCTAGTGGATTTTTTTCCCTCTTTCTGCTCATATCTTAATTTTAATGCAAGAACACCAGTTTTCTGGATATTAAATTAAACACAACATTTTCTAGTGAATTCAGTGGAATTCGACAAGACTCTACTTGTATCTTACTGTGCAATACCTCCTCTATGAGCAAATTGAATTCAACTAAAAATTTACATTACTGACACAAGTAATGCCAGACGTGAATCATGAGGAAAGTTCTTAGCCAGACCTAGAGTGGAAAAGAAATTTTGTTTCTACTCTTCTAAGGTCAACAGAAGACCTTTAGCAGCCTTTAATCAGACCAGGATTAACTACTTTTATTTGTTTCTCAAAGGTGTTCTGCATTCAGATACCCTGAACGTATCTTCTCCTCATCCATTGTAGAAAGAGAAATAGAGCTTTTACTTTTCTATTTTTGATAAACTGAAACCTAAACTTAAATATTTGCCCCTTGTACGTTTATATTCTGCTGAATATAAACATCCACATGCTAAAATTTTTTCGTTGTAGGTGTAGTTGGAAATAAACTCTCATAGTGATAAGATCACTGTGCAAAGCTTTAGTTCAGAGCTGATGCTGGGTTATACTTCCTTGGGATAAAAGATTTTAAATGGACATGCCAACAAAACCTGAAACTACACTATCGCTGTGCAATTCTATTGCTGTAATAAGGCTTCATTTGATTTTTCTTGAGAAGTATAATAAGATTAAGGCATAATCATAATTTCCCTTATGACAAAAGATAAACTACTTCTCATTGATCTCTCAAAAACCAGACCAATCTTTGGGTATTAAATAGTAATTTGCAGCAGCAACAGGTGTATTATCATTCCAATAACACAATGTCAATGGCACTCTGATTTTCAGAGACATACACTCTAGTGGTCTCTTGAGAAGCCTGATTAAACTTCTGACCCAGACAATAGGGAATAACAAGAATTAACCAGTTGCTTGAGGGATATCTTATGGATTTTGTTTTCATTTGTATTGATTTATATAAACTCTTATTGGCTTTTGTTAAGTGGGTACCAAAGGGGTTGAATGAGAACCTTTTTTTACTTTTTTCTTTTTTTTTTTCTGTTGCTGTTGTGACATTTAGAGCAAGGTAAAAGCCTTTCAGAAGTATTTTTCTTACCTTTCAATAAATTAATTCAATCCTTACTAATGCATTTACTGTGTAGGCAGAGTACCTTTATAATTAGATTAGAGGAAATGTATATAGCTTGGTAGTATTACTGAATATATCATTCCAATCTGCCTTTGTCAAGTTGTTAGGATATTTTTTTATGTTTAGTTATTGCTATTAAAATTCCAGTGGTGCTATTGAGCTCGAACATAAAAACATGCATTACTTGTCAACACATTAACTAAGCGTCTTATAACCTGAATATTCAGGAAAATAGACAAGAGTACAAAAGAATTTCTACCCCAGCTTGAGAAGAAATGTCACAGTAATTAGCAGGGGAAATGATCTAGAAGTGGTTGGTACAACTTCAGCTTTGACATTATTAACAGTAATTTTCATCCAAAACTCCTTGCCAATGATCATACAGAAAGCTTGAGAAAACCACCAGAATTAACCACAAATTTCTTATATGTCCTGACAGCACTGTAATGACAAGAACATCTTCCTCTGTCCTATCAGATAAGACCATATTTCCATCATAACATCAACAGTCTGAGAAAGACACCAAGAAACATGTATAACTCAATGAGATTGTATTAAAATTTCAGTGTAATAAAATCATGTATAATTTCATTACTGTAATTCAAAAATCGACCTGCAGAAAGGCAGCCCTGAAAAGAGAAGATTTTTTGGATCCTGCAACCTTAATGTATTAAGAGGATATTACATACTATAACTTGGTTAAGAAACAGTAGAGATCTGACTTTTAAATGTCAAACATGATGTTAGTCTTCTCCAAAGCAATCCACATCTAAAATAAAGAGAAATCACTTTTAAAACTCATTTCAAATTGAAACTGACCAGATGCCTCAACCTTAAAAAAAAAAACAACAAACCTTGATGCATTCAAAATAGCTACTAAGACTAGTAGTGGGTGAATTGTCTACTAATGGAGAGAAAATACTACCTTAAACACTGAACTTAACTGCAAATTATTCTCTTAGTTCTTGGCAGGATTTATTTCTTAAGTCAGATATGAGTTCTTTTTAAAAATCTGTATGATGAGATCCACACAGGGAATTCTATAACCTCTGTGAACCACATGTTCCAGTGCCTGACAAATCACACAGTACATTTTCCCCTTAGGTTTAAATGGAATTTTTTGCAATTCAGACTGTGCACATTGCCTCTTTCCCATCCACTGGATACCACTGAAAAGACTCTGCCTTCTTTACTCCCTCTCACCAGATAACAATCCACACTGATATAATTCCCATTGAGCCTTTTCCTCTCCAGGCTGAACAGCCCCAGCTCTCTCAGTCTCTCCTCATACTCCAGTCCTTTAATAATTTTCATGGCACTTCAGTCGACTTCCTCCATTAAGTCCATGTGTCTCTTGTACTGGGAAGCCCAGAACTGGATACAGTGCTCTAGATGTGATCTCACCAGTGCTGAGTAAAGGGGAAGAATAGTTCTCCTTGACGTGCTAGCAGCAGGTTTTATAGCCCAAGAGGCCATTGACCTTCATTGATGGTGGGTGTTAAACCTGATACTCACTAAGACACACTGTAAGGCTGCCTTGCAGCACATCAGTCCCCAGTATGCAGCTGGTTATTCTGCCTCAGATGCAGAGCTTTAGATTAGCTTTTCTTGAGCTTCATGAGGTTCCCATTGGACATTACTTCAGCCTGTTGTGGTTCCCCTGGATGGCAACACAGCCAACTGGCCTATCATAGTGTTACCTGATGCACTTCCAGGCTGGAAACAACTTACAAACCTGTCCAGGGCACTGACTTTCCCATCAACCAGGTCATTAAGGAAAATGTTAAAATAGTACCAGCCCCTTGATCAGCCCTGGGGTACACTACTATTCACTGGCCTCCAGACAGCTTGTCACAGCCCTTTGAGTCCAATTTTCTGTCCACCCCTCTGCTCACTTACTTAGCCAATGCTTCTTTGTCTATGAGTATGTTGTGGGATACAGTGTCAAAAAAGCTCATCCACCTATGGAGTCATTTCCTCATAAAAGGCACTTGAGTTGGCCAAGCAGCGTTTCACTAAAGCCACAATGACTATGCCAAATCACCTTCTTGTTCTTTATAAATTTGCAAAAGTTTTTTAGGTTTATTTGCTCCACCACTTTCCCCAGGTTGACCAGCCTGTAGTTCCTCAGATCCTCCTAGGCCTTCTTCAAGACAGGAATAACATTTGCTTTCTTCAAGCCCTCAGAAACCTTTCCTGGTTGGAAGAAAAGGAAGAAAGGAAGAAACCTTTCAAAGACAAATGACAATGACATTGACCACCACTCTTCATAATTATAGGTACATAGTATATGGGTCCCAAACATCCAGTTTGTTTAAATTTTCCCTAGCTTAATTTTCCTTTACCCAGGCTTTCATACTGTTACAGATATCTAATATTCCTGAAGACAAATCCTGCTGGTAGAGAATGAGGCAAAGGTGGCCTTCAGTACCTCAGTCTTTCCCATATACTTTGTCACTAGGATTCCCACTGAGTTCAGCACGGAAGCCGTGTTTTCCCTAGAGCACTTTTTGCTGTCTGTGTACTTGTAAAGGCACATCCTATGGTATATCCCATTCCACTCGATTCAATTCCAGATGTGTTTTGGCTGTCTTCACCCTATCTCTTCACACTTGAACAATGTTTCTGTATTTCCTCTCTGCACATTTACCCTGAAACAACTTCAACCTCTGTGTTTCTTCTTCAGTCTGGGTTTATTTAGGAGCTACTTGTTCAGCTCTGCAGGTCTTCTGCCATTCTCCTGCATGTGAGGTTGGACAACGTTTTAGCTTAGTAAAGGCCATCCTTGAAAACCAACAAGATTTCTCAAAACTCTTTTTTTCCTCCAGGATATCCAGGATATCCCATGGCATACTTCCATGATGGTCCCTGAACAGACCAAAGTTTTCTCTCTTGAAGTCAGAGCTTGAGATTCTGGGTTTTGCCTAGATACTTCACCTATGGATCCTGAACTCCATCCCTGAACGCATAGTCTCTGCAGCCAGGACTTTTCTCAGGCTTCACATCCCTGGTCAGTTTTGTTGGTTTTTTTTATGAATAAGATCCATCACAGTCCTGCACAACTTCTTGGTCATTTGTGTCAGGAAGTTAGCAGCAATGATCTCCAGGAATATCCTGAATTGGTCATGCCCTCTGTGCTGCCCCTCCATAAGATAATATTTCGTTTTTCTCAAAGAGAGGAAGTGATTTGAATCTTTCTCCTCACAACTTTTGTGGAGTTTTAAGTTAATTAATTATTTTGGAGGTATTTTTCACATCTTTCAATTTTTTTTAATTGCTCGAAAGGTTCATATTTTTAGGGGGAATTAAGTCTTGTCTTCTTTTCCTTAAGAGATCAGATGGAAAATATTCTCAACATGGTAATTTTACCATCACAAAATATAGTTGCATGCTTGGGGAGGTTTATCAGGCAGAATAGTATTTTTATTTTTGCTTCCATACCTATCAAACATAAGTGTCATTTTGCCCCTAAACACGTCATCAAAGCTTCTTCCACTACTGGTCTGTAAGCTCAGACCTGAAAAAGTTGCCAGCAAGGCATTAGCTGCCTTCAGCAATTTTTTTAATCAGGAATAAGGCCTAATCTCACTGAATTATCATATCATTATCATAGTGTATTCTAAAGAGGTTAAAGGTATGAAGTCCTTTAGCTCTTGCCAACATCTATCAGCACATGGTAGTCCAACTGGCTACTATTGATTGCAGCATCTTAAAATCATATTCCCTTTTGCTGTAGAAACTGAAATCTGTTTCTCTGAACTGCTGTTGCTCTTTACAACTGAAAATTACAATGATTTTACTGATGGGAGAATCCTATTTGCTATCATACACTAAAAAACCCTAGAGACAAAGAGCCAAAGGATACAAACACCTGCCAAAAATACCAAACTTACGTATGTCATAAAAGGCCATCAATAAGCTATCCTCAGGAAATCATGTCTTTCAGGAATTGTCATCTTGTTTCAAAATGGCAAAAAATAGAGTTCTGTACCAAAGACTAGATCTGTAGCAGACTGAGTCAGCAAAACACACGGTACTGACAAGAGTTATATTCTACACTTGACATTTTTTAATATTAGATTTCCATCAAACAACATATGCTTTCAGAGGTTAAAATCCCTGACAATTCTTTCTTTCTTTTTTTTTTTTTATTTGTTAGTGGGAGCCATAAGAACATCTGAATATGTTCCCAAATTTGGAAAAACATTTCCAGTACTTCCCAATATTTCCCTCTTACCTGCTTCTAAGGTGCCTGACAAAAGGGAATATGAGAGAAGGCTTTTGTAAAACAAATATTGAAAACATGCCAGGAGCATAACAAATAACTGGAGAATCATAAAACTTCAAAGACGTAAATTATAATTGTCAAGAGTAATGTACTGTCTTAACATTAACAAAGAATTTCAACCCCCCCCAAATATGAGACCTAATACTTCCTCATTCTATTTTAAATAACACTGCAGCTTTTCACAGGGTACTAAACAAGGGAAGCATGCAGTGTTTCTTCAGATTCTCACAGGTCTCACACCTAAGCTACATTGATAGATGTATCAATCAAGATAACCAGAAATGCAATTACATACAAAAGTATGTTAAAAAAATCAGACTAATATATCAATTCATCTGGATGCCATGCAACAGTACAAGAAGAATGTGTTTTATGAAACACAATATATATATTTACATTTGCAACCTGAAAGCTTTTTTTAATATGTTTTCTCACAAAAAAAAAAAAAAGTGATCTTCCATATGATAGGCAAAGGATAAATTTTTAAACTTCTTTTTAATTGCCTAAAAAAAATTGCTTTGGCTTTGATAGATGTGGATTCCCTGCTATTTGCCTTACCTTGAAAGATATATTGTAAATAAAACCAGGTTCTGCCATGCAAGGCACATCAATCACATTCTTTTTTTTTACATAGGACTAGTAAATGTTTCCTGTACATCAAAAGCATTGTTTTTCTTCAAGTCTCATTTAGAAAATATTATTTATAAAATAGTCGACTAACTATAGTTCACTTTAGTTCATTTATCTAAAGAAAAAAAAGTAAATATCTCCAGTATGTAGCTGCATGAAGTAAACTATTGATTAAAAATGCATTCTAATAAAATGTTTATCAGGATCTCTTCAGAGTTTTCAAGCAGGCTTTCAAAGCAGTGGTGTGTGAGAGTTGATTAAATGCCTCTTATGTGCTACATATCCGTAGTATTAAGGTCAATCGAATTCTCCTCAGCAAAAGCTGGCAACTCAGATGAAATTCAGTGGGATTTAAGCAGCAGCTATTTGGGCATTGAAAGCTTACCAAATTCTGCTAGCTTTTTCCCTCGCTACATGGATGTATAAATAGCAAGACACAGTAAACAACCTGAACTAAAATCACCAAGCTTAACTGTTTTAAACAGAAGGAGATGAATATGCAGCACCTATTGCTAAAGAATATTTGTTAAGCTCAGATAACCAGTTAAAATCAAAATACATGGTAGGACCTAGATGATGCAGTTCAAGACAATGCAGAAATATTAATTCATGTTAAAAAAAAAAAAATTAAAATCACTGTGCACCAGCCTAGCAAGCCTTGTATCTGAGCAATTTTAGCAATCTTTTACAGCTCCATGCCATTAGCACCTTTTTTTTTTGCTCCAGAACTCAGCAATGTCTTCTACTGTTCAATCCCACCAGCCCTGTTGGTGTCAGCTCTCAGTCTAGTTTCACTGGTTTCTGTGCTCAATACACACATCCAAAATTTAGTACTTCTCCTCCAAGGAAAGATTAGAAACACCAGCCTGATCCCTTTAAACAGCAGAGATCAGACTCAGGACAATAATGGGATTTTTTACATGGTGAATACCCCTTTCAGCTTCAAAGGAAATGTCTGCTGAGGGGTTGCCAGAGTTTGTTAGAATTTTTTTCAAGAATATAAGACAGAGAGTAAGAGTAGAAGTGAATTAAGAATCCACACTGACATCTTGTGGACACAGAGCCAGCGAAGTGTTTCAGAGCACTTTCAGCACACCCCAATGGAGTGTTCTTTAATCTAAGATAAACTTGAATAGGGCAGGGAAAGCAAGAGGATTTCCTGACACTCATTAAACTGGACACTATGGAATGTACCAAGCTTGTGTGGAATGGTGTTTCATAAAATAAATATATAAAACCTGGATATTCATAGAAAAATGTTCAAAGATTCATTTCATATTTTTTATTTCCAAGGCTCAAGCTTAAAAATGAAACATAATTGAAAGAAAAAAAGTTAAAAACCCAAACAACAAAACACTTTACAACATTTATATGATTATATTCGAATACAAGCAGTGATTTAGCTAAGAACTTGAAGTCTATACTAATGGCAAAAAAGGAAACCTGATGAAGTTTATATGTTACCTGTTGACATCTCCAAAATTGTCTGTTAAAGAAGCATTTTCAGAATAGCAGACAAACACTTCTGGCCTGAAAGAGGTTTATTTTTAAATTATGTTTGTGTTCTGCTGATTTTTCTAGAAAAGAAACCCAAACAATCTTTTAAATATCTTGGGAAAATTCTTGTCAACAGAAAGTAGAATTACAAATTTTATTGAAATAAATATTCACAGGAATGTTTTCACAGATAGCAGAGGAAAATATCTTACTTCCTGCCTTTGGAAGGAAGAACATAAAAGGAAACATTTTTAATCTCAGCCTTTGGGAAAAGCAATGGTAATTCTCCCATTTCTTCCAGGACTTCTCAATGTATCTAATTTTAGAGAAAGTGTGCAGAGAATACAGAGATGAAAAGGAATCTTAAGCACTATGTTTTTCATGACATGTCCAGAGAGATTTGCCTCTGAGAATTATTAACATAGACACCAGAATAAAGCTGCTAGCAGGAGGAAAACACACATTGATATAGAATATGCCTCCAAGATAATTTTTAATCAATGGTGCTAAATATTGAGTCCAAAAAGCCTTCTACTATAGCTCAGGCTCATAAGAATCGGCTCATTTGATGACTTTAGAGGCAAAAATATTCTCAAGTAATCATTTTATGCAGGGGCACATTCCAAGGGGCAACAAATTTTCGGCATCACCAAAGGCTTCACTTCAAATGCAAAAATTTAATTAAATTTCAGCAAAACATTTTGGAAACAGTGTGGTTCCAGTAATATTCTTCTGAATCACATAGAATTGCTTTTTTGCTGTATCAAATATAGTACTTGCCTTTTCCTTTTAAAGACATTTGCTCTTTATGTTGGCATTGCCCAGGAGATCCAAGGCAGAACTGAGCCACTGTTTATTTGCATCATATTTGGACTATGCAATCCTCTGCTTTTCAGTTTCCTGCAGCATTCAGAAAGGATTACAATCTTCCTTCAATGCATAATTTTGAGAATTTTGGGGGTATGAGAGAATTTTCAGTGGAGATCATTCACAGACAAAGAAAAGATTTAAGATGGTAGATCTTCAGAGGCTTCATTGATAGATCAGTCTCACGATCCCAGTGTTGACCACATTTGATATCCAATTTGAGTCTCCAATTTCCTTGCTATTCTATTGAAATCTGGCTTTCCTTGTTCTCTTCCTCTGGCACACTTCAAGGGTTGCTGTTCTTTCTTTCTGGTTGATTATAAGCATTCTGTAGCTGCATTATGTGAGGATATGAAGATAGGATGCTCTATGGATCCTTCTTAATTAAAGCTCTATTGCAGTTACCAGTGTCCAGCTAGAACTGGACTGGAGGTTCCTGTCATCTTCTTATGCCTGCATTGATGAGAATCTCAGCTCTTCCCTCGATTAACCTCAGTTCACAGGTGTGGCTTCTGCTGGGAAAAAAAAAAATAAAACCTCACCAAAAATATAATAAATACTTTAGTATTTCAACCTGTCAACAGTGAAGAATGAGAAAGGATTTAGCTGTGGGTTATTGAATAACTCATGGGGAAAATAAAATTTTACTATATTAAACATTGTGAACATTCACTCCTCTGAGGAAAAGTAATGTTGCATTTTTCTTCCATATACAGCAATTGCATGTGACGGGGATCTTCACTCTGTGTCACATGGAAGAACAGATATAGCTTGCATGTATAACGAACCACAAATGATTAATGAAGGTCCTGCTTTATAAATCAGTAAAATCACATTTTCAGTTTATAGCTATATAGAGGAAAAGAAGGGAACTTAGTTCTGCTCATAGTGATGCTTCTCTACACTTTAAAGTGGAATGAAACATATTCGGGTTCAGTTTATCTCAGCTTTCAGTAACTTAAGAACCCGTCCTGCAAATAATGAATCTTTTGCCTCAGTAGTTTATATACATCAGTCTGGGCAATAATATTAAAGGTTTCCATGACTTTACTACTAAATCTTCAGATTAAAATATAGACTAATACCACATCTGTTTTTTCAGCGTCAAAAACACTTAGTAAGAGATGCTGTGTTTCACATTGTTCCCTTTTGCATTCTAAATGCTCCATTTAAATTTCTAAATGAGTTATTGTCTAAGTGCCATCTTTATCCTCTGAAAACCTAACCATGCACTAAGCTTACAGCACCTATTCCCCTGGGGTCCCATAAAGCTCTGCACATGCTGAGAAATAGATATATGTGAAAATTAACTGAAATTATGGAAACTGAATGTAGCCATATTCAAAGTTCCAGTTAGACCAAATTATTATTTCTAAAAGCATATGATATATGACAAAAAAAAAAAGGATAAGACAGCACAAGTGAGATCCTCATATAATATTCCATCTTTCATCTACTGAAGTTTGCTTACATCATTTCCCCCACCAGTTTCATCAGCCCAGGCATCCTGATTGTTTTAGTTTTTCATTTCAAAGATAACTCTACACATGAATAATCTGGGTTCACTTCAGTTTTCAAGTAACCCATCACTGAAGGATGAAAGAATGTATGGCACCACCATTAACTTTTTATGTGTCCTTTTTCTTAGTTCATTAAAGATAATTGTAAATGTATAGACAAGTTATATCAGAAATTTAGTGTCTCTCTAAATTGTCCTCTCTCCCAGTTTTAAAATATATTTTATTATTTTAATTTTTATTCATATTAAAGAGCCGATCTCCCACAAAGTTCATATGCAAATACTAAAGCTTGAAATTGTGATGTTTCATGTATTATAGAAATTATTTTTCCTAGAACTGCATACACTGAACACTCAGTACAATATTATATTTCTATGTGCATACCATGTCATCTATGTGAAAAGAAATTCTTCCTCTTTCAACCATGATAACTGCATGAGAGCACTAAAAGAACACTGTGTTTCAGATTTCAGAGAAGACCACTAACTGGCAGCCTCAGCCTTTCCCTAAACTTTAATAGCCCTTTGGTCAAATCTCTTCCTTCACTGTGTTTGATTTTCTAAAGGTTAGATAAGGTTACAGGCTATTTGAGAACTTATTTTTTAAAAGCCCTTATTTTAAGGGGATATAGATCATCAGAGACAGAGGATTGTATACAAGAAGGTCATGTAAGAAACATCAAGAAAGCTGAAAAAGGAGTAGGTTTCCTCTGGTATTTTCCTCTGGTGCCTGCAGATATCCTTTCTAGTGGAAATGCTCCTCCATTAACAATTGGACATGAAGCATTTCCATTAGAAAGGATATCTGTAAGAGCCTAGACCAAGAAACCAGTTACATCACATTGCTTCACTAGGGCAACCCTCCTACATGCAGAGAACAAATCCTTTTTCAACCTGTTGCTGATGGCAAAACAACAGCAGTGTGCTTTGGTTTGTGCATTTAAACTGAAATTCAGAAGTTGTGGAGAACCAGAAGGGTTGCGAGGTGTGACCGAAGGCACGAGACTGAGGCTTTCATTTGCTTAGTAAGAAAGTCTTGCAAAGAAAGAAATGAGACCAGCAGCACTGAACTGCTTGCTTTTCCCCATTGAATTATTTGGGGTCTGACTAGTCCAAGGATCTTGGACTTCTGAGAGCCTCCATGCCAGCTTTGAAGGCATCCTGCTAATCAGTCGGCGTATTTTACAAAGGTAGCATTTCAAGGGCTATCAAAAGTTTCAAAAATAAGGTTTTCTTCAGTCATGCAGACCTCTGCACACAAGTAAGCAAGCATTTAGGCAGCATTATCTCTTCTGCCAGAAAACAAAATGAAACAAAACAAAACAACCTGTGAATTTTAATATATTTCACAGATTGTTACAAAAATTAAAAAGAATTATTTTCAGAGAACTGCAGAAAGCTAGCAGATTTGTAGAGCATAGTATGGCTCCAGCATTATGTTTTCAGAGATGGTGATGTGAAATACAAAGATGTGATGTAAGCTGGCCTAAGACTAAATCACGAGTTTCTACCATCCTTGGCAAGCAATGCATTCAATTAAATACTGCTACAAAATCAGCCATATAATTTATACTGAATGAATGGGTAAATCTAAGGCAGCCCACTTAGTGGAAAATCTCCAGACACCCAAGTAAATATAAGTCAGCATATAAATACAGTTCATCACAAAAACCATAGACACCAAAATAAAACCAAAAAACCCAAAAAACATGTAAGAAATCACCTACAAATTAAAGAGTGAAAAAAAAAATATATCCGAGGTGTTATTCTGAAAATACTGAAAAAAAATAAGATTGATTTGAATATTGAACACTTGATCAGTGAGAAGAAATAATGGGAAAACATAATTTGTTAGGAAAAAACTCTATTTTTAAAAAATTGCTATGCTTTGGTCAGGAAAAGAAAATCTGTATACTATTTTTTGATTTTTATATAACTTAATTTGGTAAAATTGAAACTGAAATTGAAAAATACATTTTGCACTTCAGTCTCTCTTATAAGTTTAAAAGAGAAAAATATGTATTAAAATTATTCCAATGAGTTTTAGAGCTTATTAGAAGGTTACAATGAACAGTAGACTGTGAAATAACATATAAGTTTCCTTTAGAAAATCTGTTTCTTAAATCTTTCATTTTCTACATTATGTAAAGTTTCACTTCAGTGACTTAAGGTAGTGAGAAGCCCTGACTGAGATTTTAACGAGCCCTTTTTTCTTTCAGTCTAATTCTAGTACGTTTTATTTTTGACATATGCTTAGCTATATTAAAGTCTCTCAGGAGTGAAATAGATATTAGCTACAAAAATACCAGGTTCAGTCTTCCAGGAAGAAATATTAAATTTTACATGAAAACATAAACACTATTAATTTTATTCTATTGCCCATGCTCAAACTACATTCATATTTTATAATTGCTGATATCTTCACTTGAAGTGAATCAGATGTTTAAGAACTGTAGAAGTAGAACTTAAGGGGCACATCCAGACGTGATCAGCAGAACATATGGGACAAATATTAATCTGAAACACAATTTTCAGCCTGTAAAATTGTCCAGAGATTGATGTGGGCTAATGTCACTTAATTATTTCCAAAGGTATCTGTGCAAAATAACTTTAATACTAATTTATTAATACTGAAGCTTTGGGCAGTGGAGAGTAAAAATCCTTTAATTAAAATATTTACATTCTCATGTCTTTCTGAGGCAAACAGATGCCTAGTAATCTTAGGGGCTCCCTTGCCAGCTCAGAACACACAGACATCATTTGGTGATGTGGATTCATCTCCAAATCACCACATTTTTGTTGGGTGATTTTTAAATGTCATGCATACAGAGAGGTTGAGTCTTCTGGCTTGGCCTCCATTGGAATGCCACTGTGCCTCTTTTTTTGCCACAGCCTTGTCTGTTCTCTCTCTCCCCCCATAAATGCTTTCCACTGCAGCTCTGGAAATCTGCCTGAAACTATCATAAGCCCTTTCCCTGATTTTCTCCCAGCTGCCCTTTGTCAGATCAGAAATTAAGCTCTTCTAATGCTAGTGTAATTTGCAGTAAGAATATCAGCCTTTTTCATATCTGTAAATAGCCATTCTTATCCTGGATCCATTAGTTTTATTCTTTCATCTCAGTAATTTACTACCAAGATGGAAACACAGCTAGGAAAAGGAGCTGGACTCTAGATCCACGTAAACTCCTAAAATAAGATCCCACCAGACATCAAGGTCTGTTCTGCAGGAGTATGACCTAAAGCACCTTCAGCCACCAGCCATGTAACACTCAGTAGATCCCTCTCCCTCCCTGCCTCCTCTAAGAAAAAAAGGTATTAAGTGTTTGTTTCAGGGGAGAGCTTAGTTACACAGGAGGAAATTCCTGAGCACAACTCACCTTTTAGGAGCCTCTATACCAGAGACTTCCAAGACCAGTCTCTAATCAATGATTTACAACCACTCTGTGGAGGAAGAAAAAATATCCACCAGGAAGCAGAAATGTCTTTAAATTCTTTTTATATTTAAGAAGTAAACCAGTCATTATTTTTAAGCAGTCAAACAAGCAGTTATTATTATAATTATTAATTATTTTGGAAACATTCATTGCAGTTTGCATGTGACATTAACAGCTTTGGGGGTAGCACATGAAATAAAATCTGTATGTTCTCATTGCTTAGATTAAAACGTCTAAAATTCTTTCACCAGTATGCAGGGAGCTGAGATACCCACATTGAAGAGATAACTTATCTCAGAGCCAGGCATCTACTTGATCTCACATGCAGCTTTTATTATATTTTTTCTCTTCAGCCTCACTTCTACCTTCTACCCCTGACAAGAGGTCATTTGATCTTTGCTTATATTCTTTAGAGGGGGATGGAAGTAGGAGGGGCAGGGGTTGGGGGGAAGATCAGGAGGAGGGAGATCTTGGCAAAAGGAAAGTTTATGAAGGCTATTTAACTGATGTCCTGTCCTTTATGGATGAAACTAGCAGTGGCAGATGCATGCACTCACATCTTTGAGACTGTTTTCCGAGGAAACAGTTTTATAGTTGAATATATTTTTGTAAAATTTTAATTCGTGTACCTGTTAAAAACCTCATAAGTCTGGACATAACCCTTTAATAGCTATTATAAAGTAATGTGCTGCCCCTGTGACATTTCTCTCTCCTTCAGCTCATGACCAGTCTTCTCAGAGCCACCACTTGCCTGGAGCCACAGGGCCCAAATTTGACTTTAATCACTGAAAGTTTTGTCAAGAGTTTCATTTTTTTACAAGTCTATGTTCCTAGACTTATCTAATATTGAGGCAAATTTTAAAGATCTCAGAAGCTTTATCTTTGAATTTATATATGATTTTCTATCCAGAGGCACTTGGCCTTACCTCATTACCCTTCACTTACCCATTACTATGCAGCACTTAATGTTTTACTTCTTTTTCAAATGAAATATTTTATCTGTGTTCAAGGAGGATAAAATTGATTTAGTTTTACTTCACATTTAACAGAAGAGGACTGCAAGCATGACCACCTATAGGATCCAATAAGAAGGCATTAAAATGCTGGCTGAGAGATGATAACTAGCAGATGTAAGCCAGTTACTTAACCCACTGTAAAAAGACCACTAATATTCACCTGGCCATGCTTTTACTAACATTGATGATATGTGCAAACTTATGAATGAGGCTTTTGTTCCTACAGATTGCTAAATCATGTCTATGCAAAATATCACCTCAGTGTTAAAGCTGGATAAATTCCAAAATGAGGGGAAGGAAAAAGCTAGGAAAAATCTGAAAGTCATTCCCATTGCAGGTTAAGCAAGAAGATGACTGCAAAGAAGTTAGCACTTTGGTAAGTCAATTCTTAACTCAGTTCTACAGGGAACAAAAAACAAATTAGAAAAACTGCTACACATTTAATTATGTTATTTCAATTAAGCACTACACATTTCATTACAATAAATGGGAAAAGGAACAATTCTGTCCCAGTATAGAGGGAGAAGGCTGGAGGTGAGTATTCAAAATGCTCACAATATAGTTTATGCCAGCCCTGTAATTTAACATAAACAGACTTCAACAAGTAGAGTAATATAGCACAGAAACTCAAACACTTAGTTTTGTTTATGGCTTGCAAAAGGAACACATAAATGAAATCACACACAGTGGAGTGTTCTTTGCAAAGTAAGGAGCTGCACTGCTAAATGATATTCCCTACCACATGCCTACACCCTCAGGGGCCTAAAACTCCTGAAGGCTGGTTTTCCCTGTAAAGACTAAGGCAAAGAAGTCTTTCTATTGTTAAGGAAGTGTTCTTGTCTGACCATTTAGGAGCCACTCTGGGAATTACAGTCACACCACCTAAAACGTTCATTGATGGGAGAGATCCAAGCCCTTTTTCAGTGGCCAGCTCCAGTGAGCCAATGGGTCCCACCACACACCACATGCAGAGAGTCAGACAAGTTTCAAAAATACATGCCTAAAACAGATTTCCTGCCAATGTGTCTAGCAATGTGAGATTCTCCATTTGGGCCAGTCAGCTCAGGCTGTATTGACAGTCATTTGACAGACAATAGAGAAAAGTACACATTTCTAAATTGCAATACTCTGTATCGGCTTTTGAGACATAATATACTCAGGTGAGATTAACTTCACCTTGAACTAAGAGGTATCTATTAGGCTTAATTACTGGGCATGGGCACTCTGAAAATGTCAAACCATACATTGAAAATCTGTTGGCATTTTCAAGCACTATTGCATCTGTTGACAAGATATTTTCAGTGAAAAATTACATCCTGACTAAGGGCAAGAAAGCACTCTTGAGCTGCAGTGCAAAATCACTAACCAATTTAACTTCACACTCTATTAACTTAAAGAAATGTCTTTATAAACTGAATCTGAAATCTGCTCCACACTAGACACACCACAAAATATTGTGATTTCTATACAGGAGGACGTTGCTACATCTACAAATAATGAACTAAACCCTATCAAATCTGTCAGCTGTATGATAACCAAAACAAGAAAGATGGTTGTTTCCTGAGGTTTATCTTCTGCATGAAGCTTACCACCAGATGCCAGTCTTATACCAGAGAAATAGTTACAAGAAGCTAACTTTGCTTTTTTTTTCCCAAAGTGGTAGATCTGAATGAAAGATAAATCAAATTTTGAATAAAAATTAGCAAACTATTACAAAATATTCAAATATTACTTCAAATGTGAGTTTGGGTTTTTGTTTTGTTTTTTTTCATTTTCTCTATTGCTATTACTTTGAAGGAAAATCTTTATTTAAAATACATTACTTCTTTTATTGTGTGTTACTGAACAAAATATGGAATTTGTGATTTAAGGGCAAGGCAATATCTAAATTTAATCACTGGAAAACTCAGAGGGGTTCCCAGTACTCACAAATCAAGTTGTCTTCACAAGGTAATTCTGAAAGTCTCTGTCTGAGTAGCTCTTTTTTAAGTAAATTGAAAGTCTAAACAGAAGGTATTAAATGTGTCTTCCATAAGATTCAGTTCCTCTTTAAATGTCATCCCCATGGTTCTTAATTTCTTAGAGCTCCATTCTTATGGGTGACTTTGACAAGCTATTATTTATGAAGATTCCTGTTCAATATACCATCAGAAACACTTGTTTTTTGTATGCTCACAAAAATATATTATCATTTTTATTTTCTTTGAAATAAATAATTAATTAGTGTCTCCAAACTTATGAAATGTCACAATTTATTCCCTTTCAGTGCTGCAGACTAGATATTAAAAGGGTCTAGACTGTTAACTAATATCAAATCTGGAACAAGTGAAGGTAAAGAGCCCAAAGTCCCTAATTTACATAATTGATTAAACTGCCAAAAATTAGGACATAATATAAAAAAAGCACTATTCAACATCCAACTAAACCATGTAAGTTAGATCTTCTTGATCTGCTGTATGGACAGGGAAGAAAGGCACCTCGACAGTGTGTTTCTCCTCTAAAACTAAAGACTTAGAAGAGATACATCACTGTGTGCACAGATGCATTTTAGAATCCCAGAGTCCTACTTGCTACCAGCTTGGTTTGGAAGAAATCTTCAAAAATCATCTAGTCCAATCCCCCTTCCTTAGCCAGGGACACCTTATGTTTGGTCAGGTTTCTCAAGACCCCATTTAACCTGACCTTGATCCCTTCCAGGGAAGGAGCATCCACAACTGCTTGGGCAACCTGTGCCAGGCCACTGACCTCATCATAAAAATGCTTGTTTCTTATATTCATTCTAAACCTACTCTCAGTTTAAAACCACTACCCCTTGTCCTGTCAATACAAGCCCTTGTAGGAAGTCTTTCTCCATCTTTCCTATACGCCCTTTTTATATACTGAAATGCTGAAATACCGTCTCCCCACAGTCTTCTCTTCTCCAGGCTGAGGAACCTCAACTCTCTCAGCCTTTCCTAATAGAAGAGGTGCTCCAGATCCCTGATCATGGCCCTCCTCTGGACTCATTCCAAGAGGTCCATGTTCTTATGTTCTGGGTCCTAGAGCTGCAAGCAGGTGGAGTCTTATGAAAGCAGAGGGAGAGAGCCATGTCCTTCAAGCTGCTGGCCACAGTTCTTTTTGATGCAGCCAGGGATATAGCTGGCTTTCTGGGCTGCAAGAGCACATTGCCAGATCACATCCCACTTACCTTTCACCAATATCCCCAAATACTTCTGTGCAGGGCTGCTCTCAATCTATTCATCAATAAGTATCATCATCTGTATTGATACTGAGGTTTGTCCTGATCTAGGTGCAGGATATTGCACTTCTCCTTGTTGAACTTCATGAGGTTCACATGGAACCAGCCTGGCAAGGTCCCTCTGGATGTCATCCTTCCCTCCAGAGTATCAAGAACACCATTCAGCCTGGTGCTGCCTGCAGACTTGCTGAGTTTGCATTCAATCCCACTGTCTATGTTTGTAAAACTATTAAATAGTATTAGTTCCAGTACAGGGTCTTGAGGGATGCCACCCATTGCTGTTTTTCCACTTGGACACTGAGCCATTGACTACTACTCTTTGGATGCAGCCATCCAACCGATTTTTTGTCCACCTAATGTTCCATCCACCAAACCTATATTTTCCCGATATAATAGCAAGAATGTTATGGGACAGCACATCAAAGGACTTTGAGAAGCCTGGGTAGATGGCATCCAAGTGCTTCCCTTGTTCCCCTCTTGCAGTTTTTCTGCCACAGAAGGTCACTGGGTTAATCAAGCATGATTTGTGTTTAGTGATGGCATGTAGGCTGTCACTAATAACCTTCCTGTCATACAGGAATTTTTGACATATATTTCAAGATTATCTTTTTCATTACTTGTTTCATTATCCCTTCAATGATGACTGAGGAATTCTTGACATTCAGCCTTTAGGTTTGACATTTCACTTTTAGATGGTTAGAAATATAGTGAATTATTACTATCAAAGTGTTTATTGAATATCACAGGCTACTTTGCAACCGAGTGCTGACAAGAGACTGAACACAACTTGCTCATCTGCCTCGATATGAGGACTAAAAATGGTTTTACACAACAAGAAACCTTTCCCAAATATGTTCCCAGTGTTCCAAATATATCTGCTTATACTTGGTGTGACCAGACGTCGGCAACACATGGAATTTCTTTCTTCTTCTGTAGAACAGGGAGAAATTTCTAGAAGCTAAAGAGGAATGAAAGGTGGTATCTGGAAGAGATTTGTTCTTACAGGACAGACCAGTGAGTATGAGGGGAAGTCTCCTACATTTTGAGGCCCACTATTGTGTGGTCCCCCTGCTCACTGCAGCTGAATCAGCCAGAAGCTCCCTACTGAGCCCATATCTGAGATACTTGATTAACTTTTATTAGTCATATTTTAATGAAGAGAACACCTTTATTTGCATTTAAACAATTAATAAAATCTAACCTACCTGGAATCTTAAAGCACTACATATGTAAAATGACTTTTTAAAGACACTATTAGTTATCTAAGTATAGATTTCAGTTAGAGATGCACCAGAGCACAAGAGCAGAATGTGATATAGGAAATTAACAGCACTGAGCTTTGCTTGCCAAGTTGGATGTTTCTGAATTAGACTCTATATGCAATCAAGAAAGACAGAGAGAGACAGTTTGTCTGGGAAGCATTGCTTTGCACCCAAATGAGAGTCAGGCTTTCAAATGTTCTTTAAAGCAGTTTTCCTTTGCCTTTTACTTTATATTTTTGTTTTATTTTTTTTTTCTTTTTAAATTGGGCATAGAATGCCCAGATGCCTCACTAAAAAACTTTTAAATTGCATTTGTCAAATGAGGTAATTTGCATTTTCCTTTTGTCGGCATCAATAAATCAATCATTTCACTTACTTCCTTGGGAAGAAATAAAGCAATTTACAAGTAAATGTACAAATCAGTTTTTTAAAAGAAGCAATTCATTTATTTAGAATGTGGCCAGAGCAGCTGAAGAAAGCTTGACAAACAAATTTATCCACAACTCAGTCTCCCTTATGAAGAGACCCATATTCTAGAAACAACTTTAAAACTTTCATAAGTTGAACATGTGGATTACATATCAGCTAAACACACACTGAAACAGCTTTTTAATTCTAATACATTTCCGCTGAGTTATTGAAAATATCGTTGTTTTATAAACAAAAATATGATGCTTTTTATGTAACAAAATTTATACAGCTGATGTTGGATCCTGAATCATTAGTGGGTTTTAAAATAATCTCATTCTGCATAAAGAAACTGGCAGAAACATGCTGTGTTGTTAATCAGAAGAGTATTTTCTCAACTTAATTTCTGAACTATATATTTCCTGTGGGTTAATTTATCTCCCTAGGAAATTTAATTTCTAATTTTTAAAATTGAAAAAAGATTAAATAGATGTGTGTCAGGTCCTTTGGTTTTATTTTTTTTATTTATCACGGGAAGTTAATATTTCAGTGACTGAATTAAATTTTAGAGAAATTTCTAACTAAGAAGTAGAATATGAAGATGACAAGTGGAAAATGTCCATACAAGAGTGTGTGTGGGCATAGCACATTTAGTGAAAACCTGTTTGAAAACAACTTGATAGTTACTGTGGTATTCTGTTAAATTACACAAACATCAAATGGTGTCCATTTTTCTTTTCTCATTAACAAAAGTCATTGTTCCAGCTCCAGTTTCTGCTCATGGGTCTTTTTTGATGCTAACTTATACAGCATAATTAAGTCAAGCTACTACCAATTTAATTAAAAGCAGATCTCATCAAACACACACACACAAAAAGCCCCTCAGACTTAATTCTTTATTTTTCATCAGTCCACTTGAATATTCCAAGTTCCAAATTTTAATCACATTGTGCTTGTTCACTCTGTGATGGGAGAGAGACTTTTAGTGTTGCCATATTCCTGATTAGATATACCTGTGTGCACTTAAACAGAGATATATTTGAAACTCCTTCTTTCAGTATTAACTACTCAGCTTGCAGAAACTGACCTCTGAGATGTAATAATGTATCTTTTAAGTGCTAAAGCGTAAATACAGAGAGAGAAAATAAATATCCTCGATGCAGTAATGTTCATGGAAATTTTTTACCAAAAAATGCAGTTTGGTAGGCTGGCAGCTGTACTCTGCTCCTTTATATTTTGAAATCATATGGTCATATTGCATATGACAAGGTATAGCTCACAACCAATGAATCATAATATGAAAAATACATGCCATTTTGTCTAAAGCAATGTTTGATATTATTAAATCATGAGTTTCACTGAACAAGGCCAGGATATTGAAGGAAGGGAGGTACAAAATTTTAATTCCTTAGTCTTTGATCAATGTAACTAGCTGTGTTTGCAAATATTTGCAAATTTAGTCATGTAATAATGCAGTACAGTGGACAAGTTTCATGATTGCCACTGATTAATGTAAACATGGTCACATTCTGGAGATTAATTTGAGATCATTCTGGCTGGGGAACATACTAATGGGCAGTAACCTTCAGTAGCCCAGACATTTAATTATTGCTCTGTTTTATACCTTCAATATTTAGTGCTATTTCCAGACACACTGCACAAGTAAATTTTTGGCCAGGCCAGAACCACTTATTTTTGGATCGTACACACACAAATTAAACATTCAAAACATCTCCAAACATCTAAGCCTGATAATTGCACCTAGACCCCAGGACTGGGACATTGTAGTATTCATAAATCTCTGTAACATACCACAGCTTAAGAATATTTCAAAAGTGGTTGGTGACATAATTTCCACTGACTGCAGAGCCACCATCATATATAAAACAACTACAATTAGCAATAAAATGGAAGCAATTAATTTTACACTTTTGCACAGGAGAAGAAATAGATGCTAGACTGCAGTTTGCTTCCAGTTAGACATAATAGGTATAAAAAACTTCAAAAACTTACTAAATCATAAAAAGATCTGTGGCTGGGAAAACATCTAACAAATAGCAAAAAGTCTTGAGCCAATCTAAAGTCATGTGCAATAATTCACTTTATATTTCCTTTATGTGCTATTCTATTGTTCCAACTCAATTCTTCAGTAGATGGAAACCTTTTGCTTACTCCCAGAAAGAAAGGAAAATTGCAACCCTTCTTGTTGTTCATGTTAGAGACAGCTGCAGCACAAGATAATTTTTGTCTTCTATGTACTTGGGTGAATGGTGATAACTGACATGTGTGGTAAGTGACACAGAACCCCCTGAGCACAGTTCATGAGGTCTTGAGTGGCTTTATGTACATCAGTCCCTGCAGGAGCTCACTCTTACAGACATGTCAACATGCAAAGCTGGAGCGAGGGCTGGTGTTGCTGCAGTAGCCATGATCCAAAAAGGAACTTCCTGCCTTTCAGCTTTCATATTTTCTGCAACACAAATGCTGGTGCAAGAGGACATGAAGGCCACCAAACATATTTTTAAGAACTCTAAAATTAGACCACAAAGATGTTATACATTCTATTCCACAATATTTGGGGAAGGCTTTGAACAGTCCTGAATTATGCTGTGAAACTGAATGACCTAACATAGTATTTTTCTCCCATAGGTATGGATATGCTGTATTTCTCCCATAGCATCTATATTTTATGGTTTTCTGATTTATCATTATGTATCTGCTCATTTCCACCTACTATTTAATATCTAACCTATAATTTAATTATCATAATCACAATGAAAGCTGTAAAAAAAATACTTAAATTAACCTCCCAGGGCAGAATATATAATTCATATATAGTGTCATGTTTTTGTTTCATTCTCAGCTGTAAGGGAGTACTTTTTTTTCCCTTATGGGAATTTTAAACTTATAATTTTTTAATTCTGCATATCAGTCTGAATTGTCCCATGATTTGCCAATATTCAGGTAAGTAAAAAACCCTGCTCTTATATATAATATCTCATTCTTCAAAATTCAAGTTGACAAGCGATACCAGCAGCAATACGTTAACCTTTCAGAAGGCAATTTGAAACGACTCAGTTAGTGACCAACAGAATATTTCATTCTGAAAACCTAAAAATACATGATAGCTACGTAATGCCTAAAGCACAATGAGACATCATTTCTACTGAAAATGTTCACCACTTAATACATTGCTATGTTACTTTTGGAGTGCTGCTCTATCAGTATTAGTTTACACCACAAATACACTATAATTAGAACTCTTCCTGTTAAGCCCCTTGTCCTTGCTTTACACAGAAAGTTTGTGCAAGCCATAGATCTAATTTTTAATTTAATCTTTTTTATAATTGTAATTTTTAAAATTAATTTTTTATATTAGTGCAACTTAAGTCCCATTCAATTTTCCATGTGTTACTGAGAACATCATGGAATGAGATTTTATGGGTGTCTAAATGTTGTCTGTTATCTAAATGTTGTCTGCTTTATCTGTCTGTTTTAATTTAGATCTTTGCTTTAAAACTTTGAAGTTCTGAAAAAAGCTACGTATTTGCTCAACTTTTATCATTAGCAAAAAAGGTATATGGTACCCTGATCAAATTTTAGGTGGAAGATCTTAAAATGTTAACTGGGAAAACACAATTTAATCTTTCCATGCACCGTCTTGGAGTTGAACTGAAGAGTTTTCAATGTAAGAGCATTATGAAAGAAAACTAGCTTTGTTATAGCTGCCACATAGCTCTTCAAGCTACTGATTTTAATAAGGTCTTTTCTTAAAGTTAGATAAATTGCATACCTGGGAAAAAATTGTCTCTCTCATTAAAAAAACCCAACATACTGAGATTTTGCTGAAAATTTGTCAGTCTTCTCAGAGCTATTTAAAGGAAAATCACTGCTGAGGCTGCTGAAGAACTCACTGCCATGTGAATCTCTCATCAGGTCTATCATTGCCTCTTTAAATGGTAACACTGACAGCTCTGCATCCTTTTCTCGTTACAGATGCTATCTGGAGTCAGGCAGAGTGTCCCAGAGCACCTCAGCATTCCTGAGAGAAAATAACAAGACAGAAGGATTTCTCTTTCTATACTGGTACACACATTTGGAATACAAGATGCTTTTCTTAGCTTTCCTTTCATGGCTTACTCACATTTATCAATAACAATGTCAATTTTATTCTCTTTACAAGTAAGCTTACATAAAATGGAAGAATACATGTCTCTTTCAAGTAATTTGATTTATTTCAGATATTGCACAATTTCTTTTTTGTTTGTTTCATGTGTTACTTTTGAGGCCATTTGGGCTAAAAAATGTTGTGAATTTTTGTTCCTTGACTTGTGAAAATTTATAGTGTAGAAAAGGTAAACTGCTCCTTCTTTATAATTTTAATTTCATTAAGGTCATTGAAAACACATAAAGTCAAAGGAAAATTTGTCATAATCTGCAACAGAGAAGAAATATTCATAATATCTAATAATGTAAGAAAGGATAAATACTAGTTGGAGTGCAGTTAAAACAAAGATAGGAAAGATACAGCTTCCAAAATAGATATTTAGCCATGTTAATGTATGAATTCTCAAGGATAACTAATTAAAGGATTGCAAAAATTAAATGAGACACAGCATCTTAATACAATTACTTAAACAAACATTTAAGATTCAAATGGAAATGGTATCAGTAATGAGTGCTATGAGTGGTAATTATTCACTCTGTGATGAGAGTTGCAGGTTTCAATAGTTCAAATCCAGAATAATTCAGAAATAACACAGTATTAGCAAAGCACAGCACAGTGCAAGCAACTAAACATCTTTGTCATGCTGTGGTCCTACACCAGCTTACTCATTTTTTTGAAACTACTACAAGCAAAATTAAGTATGTGCTTGTGTCCTGGAAGGATATGGTCTGAAGTTTTTGAAGGATGGAACTAAACCTCAGGTTGTCTTATTCCTTGTTTCAGAAGTGAATCATCACGTTCCAGTAAATGCCATATAGCTGATCTCTCTGTAAGAGTGTAAATATGAAATCTAGCCACATGCTAGTGTTAAGGGTGCTAATCTTGCTATTTATCACTGAAGTATCCTGAAGAAGGGTGCCCCAAAACCTTGCAGGCTGCTGGTCTCTTTTGCTTGTCTTTCCCTGGACAAGTAAAGAGAATCCATGCAGGCTTCTCAAAATCTGTTTACACCTTGCTCATACACAGCTTCACTGCTACGTTATGGATATTCCTTTTTTAAAATGCAAGAAGATCTTTCAGAATCATGCCAGGAGATCAATGCTGTTTGTATCTTAAATGCTACTGGAAGATCAATGGGTAGAGAGGAGATAAAGCAAAACTGGAAACTCATATTTCCAGTGTTTAAAAAAAAAGGGATTATACTCTTCTCCAAAAGCAATGATGCTTTTAGACGTCCTCTTTCAGTGTAAATTACACAAAACACAAAAGTTTTAGGTTGTCAATATTATTCTCTAACAGTAAGCTCTATGTTTCATCCCAGTGTGAGTTCTTTCACAATATTATATTTTTTTGACATATTAAAAAGCCCATCCCTCTCTTTATTTCACAATGCTCAGCTAGTTCCTTCTTCACAAATTGACTGCACTTATGGTGAAATAAAGGTCACACCATTACTAAATTAGACTTGTAAGTAAAATCTATGAGAACCTGGGGACAGTGAAAAGTAAGTTAACTCCATGCAGCCAGATGACAATCTTGTGAAGAGTAAAGCTGTATTATTGCAAAGTATGTGGCAAAAGTCTTGCACATTTGTCTACCATAATGAAAGGTTTTGACAAAATCCAGGATTTCTGTGGCAATTCAGTCCTCCAATCTCTTTTGGTCAGTGGATTTTACTTTTTCAGGCAGTTTCTTGAGAAAATTTTTAGGCTTGAAAATTTTAAAGGCTTTCAGACTTGAAAACTTTGTATAAAAACAATCCTTCACAGAGCTATTATCCCCACTGTTACTTCTGTTTGGATGAAGATGTAATGTAACAAAGGAAAAAAAACAATAATTATTCTCTCCCTGGAGTTTGTATTTACTCAGAATGTCTTAAGCACAATAATTACTAAATATTTTCATATGCATATTTTCTCTTACATTTACTAGCAGTTTTTTCTCATTCTTTCCCACTGCTTAGATTTTTGATGTATTTTATAAATATCTCAGATTATTTTGGGGTCTCATCACTCAAGAGGTAAGGTGGTTGTACTTTACCCTGATAGAAGGAAAGTTTAAATATTTCATTGGAAATTTAATTTAACTTTTCCCCATTTCATAACAGCTCTTAAAAATGCTTGAAAACAAATCTCATGAGACCACAGGAGTAGCACCTGTAGAGTAATTACAAGGAAGCTATCATGAAGAAATGAATTTTAAATTGCATATGAAGTGAAATTTACAGTGCATATTCCAAGCCCCAGAAGGCCTTAATGGAATACACAGCTGCTATTTAATTGAAAAACAGAGACTTGAAATGTAGCATATGGCTGTGGCTTTCAATGAACTGTTCTAGTAAATGTTTATACTTAAATGGTGGAGCTTGTGAAATTAGCTGAGTACTGAAACTGAGGGCAGAGATACAATTACAAAATAATAATTTTAAAAAAAGTATTCTAGAAGGTATTCTAAAAGTATTCTAAAGCTTCTTTATAGAAGCTGCACACAGTCACCCAAAACCACTAAGAACAATAAACAGTGTTCACATTTTAGGGCATTTGATGCTGTCTTCTCCAGACTGAGGTATGAGAAAATAATGCTTTTTCTAGATGTTTATATTGCTCCAATGTGCAAGACATTGTCTATACCTAACAAGAAAACTATAAAAAGCTGTATCATGGATGTAAATTAATACAGAGCAAAGAATCCTTTCTTTTTTTTCTCCCCTAAAAAAAAAAGAAATAAAATTGAAATATTTTGCAAAAGATAGATAGACATCTTTCTAGGGTAAAAATCATTAAAGACAGTGACCAAAAAACAATCAACACTCAGTCCCCTGGCTTTTAATGTTATTTTATTTCTAATATTGCAAACTAGTTCCATAATGCAATTTTCTGTATATAAAGCAACATTTCTTTGAGAGAGAACAGGGGGGGTTCACATTAAATATCCATCAAAAAAGCATCATAAATGATCATATTTTATTGGTTATTGATCTACTATTTCTTTCCTTCTGAATAACTTTGACTTTCTCTTCCATATTTTGGACAGCCTAACAGTGCTGTTATTTACTTTAAAGATGGGCTGTATTTTCAGTCACTGAGCTATGCAAATGTGCTTTTACCTTCCTTGGTGCAAAGGTTTTCAAATGTTTAGGATTTTTAAAACACTTTTCTCTTGTTTTAAATTGTCATCAAATTCAAATGTATTAATAAAAATATCAATTTATACATACATCTATGAATCAAAACGAAAAAGTACTAGGAGATGAAAATATTTGATGCCAGTTCATTGGCTAGTAAGCTTACAAATACAAAATACTGATGTGAAACCTGCTGAAAACTGAAAACCTACAGACACTAGGTGGGGATAGATGGCAAAACAAAAATATTGCTTCAAAAATGCACTTTAGCTGTGAAGAAACTAGGTCATATTATATGTAAGGGATGAACTGGGAATGCTTTATATGTTCCCTGTGATTTCAATTTTCTTTTTATATACATCTAGAAATATTCTAATCTGGGCTGGTAAAAAATTACCATTTTCCTCTTTTTTTTTTTTTTTTTCTTCAATTTACAGCCTCTACTTCATTCATCTGACACACAAAAGAAGAGGCTAAATAAAACATTCTTAGATTTTCACCAGTAATTCACCATCAAATTATAAATAGAGGTCCTTTGCCTATTACTGATAATTGAGGCTTTTCCTGCCTAGAGATAGTTTATCCCAGGCCATCTTTTACACTTGAAATTTAAGGAAATAGCTTCAATGAAAGCAAACTAGAAAGCCATTTTGGTATCTGTGTCAGCAGAATGAGAAGGAGGCTTGTCATATGAAGGTAGGTGCCCATTTACCTATTCTTGTGAGAAATTCAAAGTGTGCTTAAATAAGAGCTTTGAAACATGGGAACAGGACAGCTCCTGTGGCAGGCTTCTAGAGGTTTCTTTGTCAATGTTCTCCTTGACCTCTCTGAAAATTTTGTGTTCACATTCTCACAAACAACCCACAGCACAGGACCCCAGAGCTTCTCATCACCACTGCATTTCCAGGTGCTGGGGAAATCATTGATATAGCAGAGCTGCATGGGGAAAAAGGAAAGAGATGTCACCCCAGCTGGGAAAGGTCAAAGTAGAAAATTCAGGGGAAAAGCACAGTTGAATCTTCCCTTCATAAAAAAATCTGTACTTTGTCTGATCTTATGCTAAATGAGTTAAATTTAAGTTGAATTTTATGCTTGAAGCTGAATAAAAATCCAAATAAACAAGCAAAAAATGAGCTGAAACAAATGTCTGGAAACAGAAAGAGAAATACATAATCTTTCATACTGAACTGCAAAAAAACCCCTTCCCCTCTTAAATCGAGTTTACATACACATAAACTAGATTGGGGCAACATCTTGAGAGCACTAGAACTTAACTTTCTCTACAAAAATAGTGCAGAAAAAATATCAGAGCTCCTGACATAGAAAAGTTAGTGTGAAACTCATTTATAGGATAATTTTAGAATAGAAGACTCTATCCAGACAGGTAGGATAGCTATCATAACATAAACCATTTGAAATTTAAAGACTAACATTTGATGTCCAGTGGTCTAAAACAAAAGCACTGGAGCGAAATGGGTTAATTATTTGGATAAATTAATTCCCTAGTCTGATGTTCAGTACATCAGCAACTGCAATGTTGCCAGTGAGTCCTGACATCCCATGACATCCCATATAGAAAACATTATGTATATTATGGAACGAGAAAGGACAAGATTTGAGGTGTGTTAATAATTACCAGAGTGGTTATTGTGACAGAGCAGCAGATATTTTTCAGGTTGCTGTCTAAAATAAAGAATTCTTGGCAGCAGAAGCAGCCTGTGAAGCGCCTTCTCCCCCATGCAGCTTCCGTGCCACATCTTTGTGTGCCACAAAACCAAGGCTACACAGAAAAACTCATCTAGATTAAAAAGTCACCTTGAGAAGTACCCAGAGATGATGTATTTCATAAATTCACACAGTGTTCAAAAAAGTCAACATTTATTACTGTCTGTGGGAAAAACTCAGGCCATGCTGCTATAACAGACACCAAATGCAAACAGAGACAATCACTCAAATCATTCTGGCACAATCTCTTGAACCAAAAACACCTTTAAATGTATTTTGTTGTTAAGAAGAGCAAGAAGACAGAAAAGCTGGCAGCTGCAGAGGTAACAAATCAGATTGCCACAGCAGTATGGCTTATTTTTTCACACAGAAAATTGCAAGAGAATGTTGACAAATGATTTGTCATAAACACAGCAAGTCTAGATCACAGTGTGGCAAACTAGGAAAAAAAGAAGAGAAAGAGAAAGGAATTTTATTCTGTGACATGCCTTATCACTCACATAGCAGGATTCAACATTTTTTCTAGTTTGTTTGGTTTGGTTTATTTTAAGGTTTACTTCAGCTTTCCAAGAAGAGATAAACCTCACAAAGAGGTGAAATACGTAAATATAGACATTCATGGGAAAATATTAATTAAATAATGGAAGTAATTAATTAAAAGTAATATAAAGGAGATACAGTAGAAAGAGTACTCTTATTCTTATTAGAAAATGCTTTCATTTTTCCTTTTCCTAGTTCCATTTGCATTGTCATTCTTCATATTGTTGCAGTGCATTATATTCATTAATGATTCAAATACATATGAATAGTATTTTTCCTGAATAGATGGAATTAAAGTGTTTTTTAAACCTGATAATTCTTTTTTACTAATATTTTCTAAGGCAGATGGTGTTCTCCATCGGCTGTTCCCAGAAATTACATTTTGACCTTTAGCACATACATGCATGTATGGGGACAGAAGTTGTCGCTCTGTCTCTTAAAAGATGGAGAGAAAGAGCTGGCACAGAGAGTTAATAAATCCTGTCTGAATCCTACTCCAGGGAAATAAAAAAAGCTAGAACTGTGAATTTATGATTATTCAGCATGAAAAGACTAATTCTTGGAAAGTTTTCATATATAGCACTTCAGTTTTTCACGGCTTTAAACACCAACAACAAAGTAATTATGACCTCAACCTGATAGGCTTGATTTTATATCAAAGAGAAGTTATTGCTTTCCTCAGGGAAATTTGCTTCTCATTCCCTCATGGAGGCCAGGATAACACTTGATTTTCTGGTTAATAAATATTTCCTTCTATTTGCATTTTTCAAAAGCTGTTGGCACCAGCTGGCACCATTGCATCAATCTGGTGTGCACATTGGTAACCTCCAGTGACCAGACGTGGCTGGAAGTAGCCTGCCATGCTTTCAAACTTGTAACTGATGTTGACTGACCATAGCTTCATTGCTTTGGGATTACAGTTTTCTGAAAGCTGTGTTTATGTATCTGCTGTTATTGCAAGTGAGTTAATTTCATGTCAAAAATCAGACTGGTGTCTAAAACCTACTCCGACTTCTAAAGAACCAAGTTATAACATGATTTCTTCCAGTTTCACACATCTCATCAGATTTAGTCTTTCTTCAGAAGGGTTGGCCAAGAAACTTTCCACATTTTGAAACTTAGAGATTATTATGAAAAGAAAAAAATCTGTTCTATATTGAGACAATTTTGAAAACAGGGAAAGAGACAAACCTAGGCAAATCAACCGACCTAAGGATCCCTTTCTCTGGTTTTGAACAGTTTGTATTCTAGAGCCAAGGATCCTTTCCTGATGAATATTTAATTAAAATATGGGAAGCTGATTCTAAAGTGTTAAGAATATATTGCAGTATGAGTCTCATCTGAGAATTCCCTACATAGTTCTTCCTAGAAACTAGGAATATAAAGGTCGTTCACTGGCAAATTTCTATTCTCAAATACACTCACAGATGTCATTGCATCACTGATTTCCTGTCCCACATTTAAAACCTGTTTTCCTTGGTCCTAGAAGATAATTATCATCACTGGCAGCAGCAGCTTCAACAGCTGAATGCTAATCAATGAACAATTTAAGTCTTGAGCTAATTTTTTTGCATTACTACTATCCTTTTCTCTGCTTATTTTCTGGATTCTGGATTCTGGAATGTATGTGTCCATTGCACTACATTATAAAATTCTAAATTATTCTTTTACATTCAGATTATCTTTTTCTTTTTTACATCCAGATGATGTCTCAGCTGTAAGGAGGATGAGCACCTATAGATTATCTGACATTTTTGCAACAGCAACTGCAGTGGTTGAGAATATCCTACAAGTGCCAAAAAAATCAAAGAAGATCATTTAAAATGACACAGCATGAACAGGCCTGCTTCTTTTTGTAGGCACAACAGTGGGAGTTGAGAGTAGTGGCAATGACACTCTGGCAGTTTTTGTTAAACTAAAGAAGATTTGGCTTTTTAATTTTCAGGTGGGGAAAAAAAAGCCACAGAGAAAAGATGTTTTGACTATTTTTTCCCCTAGGCATTGTACAGCGGTGAAACTCAGAGGAGCAGCACCCCAGTAACTGATACAGACTGATTTGCATCTCGTGGATCTGGCTCAGATCACTCTGTGTGTAACACACTGCAATTTTAAGCGTTTTGCAGCTGTACTTTTGCTCAGAAAAATCAGACATCAGCTGTTTTCCAGCAGCTTTGGCTGCTGCCCTTTACCATTTCCTCTGCCACTCAAGGCCAACTGCTCACAGTTCAAGGGAAAAACGTTCAGGATCTAAAATTAGTGCATTTCTCCAAAGACAGCAGAACCCTTTGAAATAATTTCCCCATGATAAGATGTGATGAAAAAAATTATCCCAGTTTAATTTGCTCTTCAACATTCATAATTTACCATCTGGTATTTGCTGCATGCCTTTGTAGAGTTCTTCACTGACTCCCCTGGTGTCACAGCGATTTCTATACCTCCTGCCTAGGCTGAGGGATGACCACTGACTTCAGCTGGCTCCAAACCTAACTCCTGATGTAAATTGACAGCAGCTGAATTACTCTGGTGAACTTCAGCTCTTTCTGTAACCCAAGCTGAATATCACTGACCGCTGTTTTCTCAAAAACCACGTAAACAGTCTTTACTTCCAACATCTTTTTTTTTTTCCTTAAGATGCTACATGGGACTTAAAAATTTATAGAAGCTGTGTTTGTGGGATATCAGCCAGATGGATAGGGCATCCCAGACACAATGCCTTTCTATCTAAAAGAGATTTTTCCTCCAGAATCTGCAAATCCAGAAATTATAAAATTACAAACCATAACCTATCAAGGCTGCATTGACCAAAAATAACACTAATAAAACACTCCTCTGATTAAAATTGAGCAATATTATTGAAGACAACACAACTGCAGATGTTTAAGTGAAAGCAGAACATGAAGATTATAAAGATTAAGAATTTTCGTGTGGAATTTTTTAACTGGGGTTTCTCTACAGCTGATTAACTAGTATCACATTTTTGTGTACAATCCTTGAAGCATTTTTATAGAGGGTAATAGGGTTGTTTTTTAGGCTGTGTTTGCTATGTGATAGTGAAGTCTGCAAGAGCGCTTAAAATTTCTGATTTTGAACTCCCGCACTTTTAGCATTAACAACACTTATATGATAGTATTAATTTAAGTAGTATGCTGTTCACTTCTGAACCCATTTTACCACTTCAAAATATTAACATGTAGATGAATAAACCCTGATTCCTAGGAGATAAGTGAACTCGATCTGTGTTTTACAGGTCAATACAATGAGGCTCAAAAATGCTAAAGATGTTCAAGGGTGAGACAAGTTTTATTACAAGACTTGACTTCCCAAATCCATCCATCCATGGCAGGCATCACGGGCAATTCTGCAGATTTCCTCATGCTCTGGCATACCCCAGGCTGTAGAGGAGCTGATCACACAGTTTTTCACTGTCTCACAAAAACCTGGCAGAGCAGCACTGGACATGCATACAGGTACATGGATGTGTAGGAATAGCATAAGCATAATCCACTGTGTAAATAGGCACCAATCAGTAGGTGCTAACACTACTACACCTGTTTTACACATAACCATTTGCTTATCTGCTTGTCTCAAGGGATGTACATAATTTTAAACCCAAGAGTTCATCTCCAAAACCCCTTTAGCCAGTATAAATCACACCCAGTGATGCAAATGGATTTGGGATTCATGCCCCATACCCCTGTCCAAGAACTGACCCTATAGGACTTCCCTCTAGTGCAGCCTCAGGTCTCTTCTTCACCTTGATCCCATTGCTGTCCATGATGGGTCCTAAAGCAGGAAGAAGGCCACAGGATATCACACCACAGATGTGAAACATGAGCCTAATATTAGAGGGCATCAGGTGTCAAAACCAAGGGGGCTGTGAGGGCAGCTGAGGGTCCTTGTTCCTCCAGGCCCCTCCTGCACAGGTACCTCGCTCACAAACCTGCTCTCTGTCTGACAGATTGCTTCTCAGGACATAAGTCAAGACTGCATGAGCAGAAAGATTAAAAGACCACTTTAGTGCTGTGAGTGATCTCTTTACAAAGGAATGGAAATGGTTTAGAGTGGGGAGGAAAAAAAAGTGTTGTTGCCTAGTGTTCCACTTCTGCAAATATATCCAAGACTTCAAAGTCTACTTCAGTCTCCTGGCACCAAAGAAAGGTGGTTTGTTTTTTGTAAATGAACAAAACTCCAACCTTAGCAAGATTACACTGCAGAAAATATGATGTGAATGTGAGACCCACCCCTGGAAATTTATCAATTAACAGAACATTTAAATCTGTCTTGGTTAAAGCTGTGGCACACACCCAAGGGCCTATTTAAATATATATTTTTTTAAAAAAGCAACCAAACCCCTAAAAAAACTGAAAACAAAGCTACCCCACCCAAATCCCAGATATTTTTCTTAAGCCTAATTCAAGCCACTTGTGTTAAAAAAATTCAAACAGATGTAAACACACGTGCACAGGCAATCTGGATACCACTGCTTTATGTGCAAGGTAAGGGATTGGGTTTGTATATGTTCTTGATAAACGAGAGGGAGTTATTTCTCTGTCTTTGGCTAGTTTCCCAAACACTTCATGCAAAGTCATAAGCCTTGCCAGTGAGTTAAGAGCGAATTGTAGTTGATGAATTCCATGCAGTGCAGTAAGTTATACTGATTCATCTCTACTTGCACTCCATGGGCAATTTTTCTCAGGAAGGGAAAGTCCCAGACTCGTTCACTCCCTCAAATGAAACATTAAAAATTCCTCAATTAAATCATCAAACCATTTCACAGCTGCAGATAACACTCTTGTTAGCATGTTTTGTAAGAGAGCAGAATGGCTAATCTTGTCTGGGGCTTGTGTTTAGGGTTTTTTTATGACAACCTTTCCAGGAGCCACAGAGTGTCACAATATGCCCTGTTTCTTTTTGTTAGTGTTAAAAAGTAATATAAAGAATTCCATTACTTAGAGAATTAAAGATAGGTGTAGGCATATATTAATAAAAATGATTTTACTGCCTGTCTAGCTTTAATGCATTACGGTTAAGCAGCAAGCTGCTATTAGAAAAGTAAGACTTTCAAATACAATCCATAAAAATATTCATAAAAATCCTAGTAATGTTAATTAAAGAATATCAAGAAAAGTCTTGCTAATGATGGTTTCCAATTCTGCAAGACTAATAAATTATAAAATGGTTATGTTAACCTAAAACAATTAACCTTTCTCTGTTTGGACATTACACATGTATTTATGTAACTGCCAAGAACTGGATTTATAAATAGATTTTTAAAAATGCTAAAAAAAAAAAAAACCCACAAATAAGAAAACATTTTAAACTCTTTTGAGATATATTAAAATACTTTTGTGAAAAATATGAACAAGAGAAATGTGAATTGTCTATTACCAGCAGGAAAAATGGAAGCAAGATCTTTTCCATGGTATTATTTAAGAAGAAGTGCATAAACATAAATAGACATGCTTTCTATTACAGCATTATATGTGAATTTGACATGCTATTTAGCTCTTTGCAAAAGTAAAAATATTTTCCAAAGATTTTTTCCCATCTAGGCTACAAGATGTTACTGTCTATATATATTACTGTTCTGACACACACATTAAGAAGAGAAATAACTATTTAGAAAGATAAATACTTGACATACTGATACTGGATTAGTTGGGTGTATAAGAATGTGTTTGTATGTCTATTTTTGTCTGAAGAATATTATTCCATGAAAGGGAGCAGTCAAGATCTACCCTTGAAGAGTCATACTGCAGTCAGGACAAATCACTCTAAGACCAGAAGAAATACTGAAATAATAAGAAATACATGAGTGACTGATATTATGATGATAGCCAAGAATAAATCCAAAGCTTCTATACATCAGCATTCTCTATTCATTACCCTCAAATTTATCACCTATGTTAGGATCATAAGAAAATTAACCAAGATGTAGATTATTCTTCAAGGCTAATAAAAAAACTAATTAAAATATAGGATGAAAGTACAGCATACTATATTCAAAGGAGCCATAAAAAAGTCAGTTTTCTTAGCTCTGTTATTCTCCTAGATCTTCTGAGTCTAACAATCAGTTTGGGAAAAAAAAAAAGAGGATCTTTTTTCAGGAAGTTTCTATAAAAATGAGCTATTCATTAAAATTGTTTCCCAAGACTGTAGAAAGAGTTGTTGCTGAATTCAGGCTGTACATTAAGTAATATCAGGCTTATTGTGGTGAGTCTAATTCAATATGCTCATTTGTGGTATTTTTCCTTCTTTAATCTTGTGTTGAGAATAATGTGGACTCACTTCATTGTAGAAATTCACTTTCTAGCTCCCCTTTCAACTGTATCAGTATTAAGAGTGGGCTGAAGACAACATTCTATAAGATGGAGAATACATTTCACATTATTTTTAGTTTAAAAAAGTTGAAGTGGATTTGCCCATGCTTTTCCAAAATATTTCTCTTTGGGAAAAGACCAAATCTAGTCTTTAAAAATGTCTAATTATCATTAGTAAAAGACCCTAACTGTAACATTTTAATGGTAAGAATCATAGTTGAAATTATGAATATTCATTATTTTATAAATCCATGTGCTCATAGATCCTTCTGCAAATTAATAAACCTGAAGAAAATAACATTTCAACATCAATAATAAGAAAATTGGACAGAGGAAAAAAAACTAATTAAGTTAGGGACTTATAAATTTAGTTAGGTATATGACCAAGGTAAATATTTCATTAATACATGCAAAATATTGCTTAATACACAAGCACCCTAAAACATGCAAATAAGATGTACAATCTTGTGCTATAGTTGTGTACTAAATATAAAAGTGAGATGGGAAATGTCTTTTTTTCCCTTTAAACACCTGTTCAGGAAGTCTAGATGAAATACAGTATTGTGGTCAGTTGTCATTTAATATAGGAAGAAAAAACCCAACACAAGCCTCCAAACTCCCTGCTGGGTATTTTTGATTTAGTTCATCCAGATGCTTTTATTTTAAATGAAGAGACTGTATTGAACAGATGTTGAGATGTATTCAGATTTCTTGCCAGCAATAACATAAGCATCAAGAATATAAACACCAAGACATGAGACATATTAATTTCTACTGGAAGATGACAGAGTATAAAAGCTACAAATGACAACCCATTTCTTTTGAAGTAGGGGGGAAAAAAGCAATAACACAAATTAACTGCCTTTAGGTTAAGTTTCAGAAGGCTGAAGTACACTCAAGTTCCAAGAACGGCCAAGATTTAAAAAATAATTAGAAATTTTCAACAGACGTGTCCTGGTGTTTTCATCTTGGAAAATGTTACAGCCTTTTTATTTTGCTCCTCTGTGTGATGCATGATATGACATGAGATTGCAAATACAACAAGTTAGAGCCCCTCCCCTCTGGTTTATAACCTGGCTTGTGTTTCTCACAAGTCAGATGACATTCTATAAGTGGGGACAGCAGTAGAATGCATTGTCACAGCACACTCTTTGACTGGGGTTTTCTGAATTCCTCTGAGTGGTCAAGTGTTCTAATATATTAAAATACTAAAACAATAATTATGACTCAAATAAAATTCACTAAAACACCCAACCCATAAGATCATCAAGAATAAAATTTAAGATTCAAATATATTATTACAATTGATTTCACACTGCAAACACTCAAGGACAGCGACAATAACAAAACCAGCAATCCAGTCTCCCAGCCTAAATAGTATAACATACACAATATTCCAAATAATCCACATACAGTACAAGAGGAGAGATTCTACCAGTGGCAGTAGTGTTAGTGCACTTTGTCTGACAGATTAGATGGTGCTTTAAATGCCATCTAAGGCTAAACCATTTTATTATTGTCAAGATAAAAGGAAAATTTTGTGTCTAAGCAAAACAGAAGTGTAATCATGCCTATGATGCACTAACTCTCACAGCAAATAATCAATAACCTAGTTCTGACTAATGTTCATGTAAATGATTGTTACTTCTCAATGCAGGAGCTGTTTGCTACAGATAAAATACTCAGCATGTAGGAAAATACGACTAACAAACAAGTGTTTACTTTTCAAGTCAAGCAACGATAAAGAAGGTTCAAATTATATTTTCTGAACTATTCAACTACCTGTGCAGAAAGGCATTGGTGCTTAGGAAATACATGTCCATACTAGAATTTAAAATGATGGTTTAGTTACTGTGCAACTAGACACTGTAATCCCCATTCTAGTCAAAAGATACATGAATGGGAAGAAGATGTTATCATACCTCTTGAGAAATACAATGTGTCTTCCCTGCTATAAGATTATGCAAATTCTTACTACAAAACAATAAACAACATTTCAAGAAACATCAAATTTATACATAAATTGACAGATAGGCATTTCTAAGATTCTTCTACAGCCCAAACATAATGATTTGAAGTTTTGAGGATGCTCTAGAGGAGGATATCTAATCTTTTGCAATTGCAAAAACGGAGCCACTCACTTTTCTGCTGCCTCCTGTGCCTCAAGCACAAAACATTTAAGTATCACCTTCCCCCTCTTGTGGTGTAGACAGAAATGAAAGGTCTAGTCCGAGATTGATTGTAATGACAAGAGAAATACACCATATGCACGTTTCTGTCTGAATAGATCCAAACTACTTTTGGTTATGTGAAAACCTGTCCAATCCTATAGTCTTTCCAGCCCTATACACACTGTAATTTAATTTTGGACAACTTTAGTACTGGAAAATATCCTAGGGGTGGCTCTTTGTTCTTTAAAGCCAAAACACAACACTATAGAAGACAGAGTATAAACAAAACAATTCCTGAGCCTTCCACATTAAGGCGCATGTATTTCTTCTCCCTTTCAAGAAGATTAATCAAGTCCAACTATATTTTTGGGTAAGATTACAGAAAATTACACATTTCAGAAAGGTTAATTCAGCTCTATTATAATTTCTGAACCATGGCCAGAAATGATAAAATTTGACTTTGAATTTCTTTCTCCTGAGGCAGGCAATACAGGGAACTTGGTATTTAAGGATTAAAGTTCCACGTCTGGGGAGAAGTCACCAGGAAAGTACCTCCTTATTGGGGATGATGGTCCTGTTGTTTGGAGGGAACAGGGACTATTACAGAAGGTCACACGGCTATTAATTTGGAAGAGAACAAAAAGGCAAATATTGTGTGGCCATAGCTGTGATTCATACATACTTTGTTATATTTCATTCTTTTTAACAACATATAATCTTCTGTGGATCTCAAACGGTGAAAATTGATAGCCTCCCCTCCCCTCTTCCCTCCCATGCCTGAAGGACTGTGCCCCATGGGAAGGGATGCAGTTAATTAAGTTCTTGCTGGTGGGAAGGACTCATATTGGAGAAGTTCATGAAGGGCTGTCTCCATGAATCCCACACTGGAGCAGGGGAAGAACTATCCCTGAGCAGCTGCAGGAACTGTGATGAATTGGCCATAATCCCCATTCCCTGTGTCCCTGTGCCACTGTGGTAAGGAGACAGAACCTGGGAAACAAGGAGAAGTGTTGAGAAGGTGTTAAGATTTGTTTTATTTCTCATTATCTGCTCTGATTTTGATCAGTAATAAATTCAAATCATTTCCCCAAGTTAGCAGTATTTTTCCCATGGCCATAATCAGTGAATTATTTTCCCTGTCCTCATCTCAACACATGAACCTTTTGTTACATTTTCTCTCCCCTGCCCAACTGTTCAGGGGAGTGATAAAGTGACTTTGGTGGGTGCCTGAAATCCAGCCAGGGTCAACCACCACAATATGATTTTAAGTTTCAAATATATTTTGCTTATCCCTTCACACACTGCTCCAAAGGAGGAATTACCTTTATAATTCTATTTCTCCTTCCATCTGTTCATGATGCAGAAGCCATATTTGTGGACAACATTCTACTCCTCCTGACTTTTCTAGTGTATTTACACCGAAGAAAATCCTTGAGCCATAGAGCTCATTTATGAGGAGATCCTTGAGGGAGCATCTTGTGGAAAAAACAAACATGAACCTGTATTGTTGTGCTAATTAACCGAGTTTAACATGAGAACTGTGAGTGGAAAGCCACAGTGTGGGTGAGCCTCATTAAGATACAGCATTCCTGATTAATTGTTGAATTAATTGAATTCAGATGGAAGGATAGAGCACTTTCTTTGGCATAATTAAGAACTCCTAGGAATAAGTAGATTAAGTGGAAGAAAAATAACATTAGTGGGTTTTTTTAGGTTCTTTCCTTATCCCTTTCATTTGTGTGTGCTCTTGGAAGGGCATTCAAGTGAACGCTGGGATTAAGAAATTTTTACAGCTCACTAATAATCAGTTATGCACTTCAAATGCTACTGTTAGAGTAATATTTCTCATATTAATACTATTATGCAAATCCAGCCAAATAAGAACAAGACTGAGTGCAAATCAACACCAGCTTTGGAAGTAGCATTTACCATGGACTACACGTCAAAACTCAATTGTAAAAGGTTTTTCCTCATCTAACTGGTAATTAGGAACAAGCTCAGAAAGTGAGTTGATCATAGACTGTAGAAAACAACACAACAAAGGCTTTCAGTTTTATAAATGTCCTATGATGGATTCATTTCCTAGTTTTAGATACCAGTTCAGTCCCTCACAGTCCAGTAGGATGCCTGTGCCCTATTACTGAAGAAGAAACCAACATAATTTCTGTTGGGATAGCTCTGGAGTAAGTGCAATAATGAATAAGCAGCATGGTGCCCTGATGACATGGATTGCTACGGTCTCACTGGGTTTTGCTTTTATATCAACTGGATATAATTACTTCAGACATAAAGTATCAGTCATCTTTTCAACTAAAATTTAGATACAGACTTAGAGCTGAGTTTTGACACTATGATAATTGAGACATTTGGCACGAAAGCCCATTTTATCCTACTGTAAAATTCAAAGTGTTTCTTCCACTTCAATTTTGGTCAATTATTAGAAAATCAAGGACTTGCATTAAATAAAATTTGGAAAGAACATAAATGAGAAAGCAAACCTTTCATACAGAATGAAATAAGAATTATTATTCTTATTCTAAGATTCTTTCAATAAGAATAGACCTGATTAACTAGGTCAGCTTCTTCCATGAAACATAAAAATGTATTTTACCAGACAATTTCCAATACAGCTTTTGGAATCCAAGGACTAAAAGCTGGAAGAAGGAATAAGTACTTAATGGAAAACAATTTAAATCTTAATTTAGTAGCAGTCTCAAACAAGTTATCCAAACCAAAAATTCCAAAATGAACCTTTCATTAAAAGATATCACTCATTTCATGGAAGCATCAGAAAGCCTCAGCACAGCAGTTTCCTCTCCCTCATTAGAGCCAGGCTGTACTAACAAGGATGTGGATTCTTATTCAATTTCTTCATTCCTGCATTATAACCATTAAATATTGTCATATGGAAACAAATTTTGTCTCTCATCTTGCCAGCTATGATATAGCAAAGTAAGCTCTTTCCCCCAAAGTTTTGAACTCCTTCATAAATAAGCAATATAAACCACATCTAATTGTGTTTTCCTTTGCTCTTTAAATATTATTATGAATAGTTATACAAGTAAGAAAAACAAGCAAAAACATTTCTGCTCCAATTCATAGTCTGGGTCTCTAAACATTACTTGGATGGAGTAAATGTTACACTACTTTTGTGGTCTCACAGAGAGTCCAGGAACCTCTTCAACCTCAAAATATAATTTGTATTACAATCCCAAGAGATGCATTAACTTTTGTGATATAAACTCTACTCTATTGTGAAGTTTTACTCTAAAACAAAAGAAGAAAACATGTCAATATTCTGACATGTGAAATTTCCATTTTTTTCACAGGGAGTATCCAGAAATGCTATATGATCTGTCCACCCTGGAAAGAAAAAAATCCCTCACTAATTCATTTCACTGATACCACTATCAGCTGTTTAGATGGTGTTCTCAGCACCTATATGTTGAAATTCTGAAGATATCCCTGGCTACAGCTGTTTCATCACCAGGAGAATCAAGTCATTACACAATCATCACATGAAAGTGTGTTTTGCAACTCTAATGCTATAAACTCCTGTCAAAGCTAAATACACTTTTCAAATTTTTGGCAGAAAGGCCAAACTCCTCAGACTGGTTCTCAAGTTGATCACCAGGCCTCAGGAATAGGTGAGTCTCAATGGTGCCATAAACCAGTTCTGTAGAGACACTGCCTTCTATGGAGACATCATAAGCAGTCATATTTAAATATGTTTTAGAATTACTATTATGGGCAAGTCAGAACAGTACTGCCAAGAGTGTATTTGATATGTTAAGACACAGTTAAGTGACTCCAAATACATTTGAAAAACCATAATTGCAACAGCTGTCTGAACCTACAGAAATTGCTGGCCTGAACCTACAGAAACAACCACAATTGGAGAATATAGAGCCAAACCATGTCTCTCCTACACTCAGAATTATTTAGGTTGAAAAAGACCTCTGAGATCACTGAATCTAGTCTTTGACTTATCACTGCCTTGTCATCTAGATCATGGTACTAAGTTCCATACTGAGTCATTTCTTGAACACCTACAGTGATGGTGACTCTATCACCTCATTGGGAAATCTACCTCAATGTTTAACAACCCTTCCATGAAAGAAATTCCTTCTGATGTCCTAAACACCATCAACTCATTCATCTCACAGCTGGACAACTTGTCCCAAAGGATGCTGTGAAGGACAGTACCAAAGTCTCCATTAAAACCCAGAAAAACTACACCCAGCACCCATCAGAGATGTGACCTTACTGAAGAGGGATCAAATGAGTTACGTAGGACTTTCCCTTTGTGAACTCACATTGACTAGCTGATCATTTTTCTGTTCTTTAAAAGTCTTTCAGTAGCTCTCAGCATGATCTTCCCTATCATTCTTCCAGGTACTGAATCAGTTTTGCAGAGAGTTGCACACCAGTTTTACACCTCCACAGTGAAGGAACTGTTACAATAAATTAGGTGAGATCTAAAGATTCTGACAGACGTCACGGATCACAGCACTGGGTTTTGTGTTCAGTGAATAGTTTGCCATCATTTGAAATGATTGACCTGAAATAAAAAAGCTGTGCAGATAAACAGCAAGCTTTAGTATCCCAGAAGAAAACATATATCAGTGAAAACTTTGTGCTATATAGACTCTGTATAACTGTGAAATGGTACTTGTATTAAGTAATTAATTTTAGATTATATGAGCAGAGTTGTAATCTGTGTTTTCAGTTAAACTCCATTTATTTGATTAATTGAAAGAAACAAACATATAACTGTAAATCACCAGAGCAGGCAAAGAAATCACCTAATATATTGAGCACTTAAACCCTCTACTTCAGTTGTTGTACTGAGCCACAAATCCTGTTAAGGCAGTGAAATCAGGCATTCAGAGGACAAACAGCATCACACCTTATTCTTAGAGACATTCTTCATTTTTTTCCAATTATGCTGTGTGATTCCATATGAGAATTAAATATGTTGTATCAGAATAATAGTAAGTCACAACATGTTATATTTGTAGTTGGGGCATGTCTCCAAAATCAGAAATTTTTATTTTGCAGCCACCCCATTCCATAACTGCAAAAAAAACCCAAAGTAGATGAGGTCAATTCTACAGATGAAGAATTGTACTACACACATGCACCCAAGACAAATATAAAGACGAAAAAAGAAGATTTGCTTACTTGAATATTTAAGGATTACAGGTTTTGATTTTCAATATAGTTGCCATTGATGTCTGTCGTAATAGAATAATTTTCAATTCTCAAAATATTCTGTAACTGATGCTAGAAAGTCAGTGGTTTTTTGGAAGCTTAAGGACATCCAAAATCTAGTCTAAACTAGATAAGCACAGTTAAAACTAAATAAAACAGATGAAAATACTGAGGAATAGATAAACACTGTTCTCTACTGCAGACAACACTAACACTCACTACTGCAATATTGATTTGCATTGTTTTTTGCAGTCCCACATGCAAGAACAATTTGTCCTTAGTGTGCACACCCTATATTTTCAGCAACCTGAGAATATGTCTCATTTTTTATGGACAATACATTTAAAGAAAATCCAAGAGAGTTACACTTTTCAAGACCAGTACAGTGACAGAATCTACTATAAAGGAACCAATATGTATTATCATACAGGACCACAGCAATCTGATTAGTAATTAGTAATTAACTAATTATCTGATAATGCAGGTATTCTTTCATATATTCTTGCTTTAGATTTTCAAAGGAAATGCTCTTCAGTCTCAGCTCCAGCTGAACTGCAGAGGGAAGGCAAGAACTCTGGATATTTCAAGATAAAGCTCTCAGCTTTGGATTGTGCAGTGTTATAGAATTGACAGTGTCAGAGGAGAGGTCTTCCTTTTCAGAATTGCCCATGTGGTACCAGGAAAACTTCCAGCATATTGTTTAAGCACAAATAATTAGTAACCCCAAAGTCTCTCTCAACAATATTCAGCATAAAACCTGAGAAACTGAATGTTAAAAATTAATGTCTCATAATTTTCTGAACTTCTTGCAAGAAAACACCTCGTCAAAAATGTGATCTTGTGTTCCCTGCAACCTAAAGAACAGACAATAAGGACAAGCTGGCTTATCTCAATAGAAAGTGAGGGTAGCTTAATATTTTGTGTCTGGGAGTGCCCTGAAGTAGGAAATTGCAAAAACAATGCAAAAGCTGGGCAGATTTAGATTTTTTCTTTTCCAATACACTTGTCTATCGAATGGCATCTCAGGGAGCTTCAAAGACAGGTAATGGGTACCAAGAATCCCCTTATTAATTTCAGGCACATGCATAGGCTTACTTTCTAGTCAGTGGAGTGAAATAAATCACCAAAGCCACAGAGTTCCCTCATTTCTGAAGTCTGTCTTTGATTAAAAAAAAAATTGAAAATCATACTTGATTGAACTGAATAATTTTTCAAAAGTAATTGAATTTTCAAATGCAATTTTGCCCACCTGCTGTGGGAGACATGACTGTACCTTTTCTTTTAAAGTTCAATATCTGGATAATTGATTTGATACCCCTAGATTTTTGCTGGGAGATTACATCATTCCTTGTTCTTATACATATTATTATTTATTTCACAGAGTTCAATTTCTACTCCATTTTTTCATTTCTCGTAAGAGTCCTAAGGCATACAATGCCCTTTACAAAATGGGCTATAAACATCAGCTCTGTAGTACTAAGAATATAGGTGAATTATCATATTTTTGGAGTGACATAATAACTTTTGCTTTTGTTTATTATTTAATATTAAGAATTCTCAAGAAAGCACATTTTGACTTCCACTGATTATTGAACTCTTCAGTATGCCAAAAAAATTTTATTATATGAAACATTAGTTTTTTATATTGCTATTCAAATTAAAAAACTCTCAAACTGTAGGGCTACTACTGGTGAACATCAGACATTTTTATTAATATATCTCATTATATAATCTCATTATTTACCAACTAGCATTTTTAATTCTTTCTCAGTCCACCTTCCCAACAAGTGATTCAAACAAGACAACTTAATCTTCAGATGCAATGCTGATTTTGCACTCTGCTTTTAAACCTTTAGTGTCTGAGTAGTTTGATAGAATGCAAAATGAGTATCATATCATTATAGCCTTGTACACTCATTTGGGCTATCTTGTAGAGCAGAGAGAAACTGTTAGCTGCTTCCTGCTTGTCTGTACTTTCCTAGTAGGTCAAAGAGAATGGCTCCATTTTTCATGTTTCTTCTGTCATCAATATGATTTTAAAGTGAATAGTGAAAGAACAAACAGCATTCTAACAGTGATGAAAAGTTTCTAAGCTAACTGAAATAGTTGCTTCAAATGTTCCTTATTAGTTCTCTGAGAGGCTACTGTCAAACAAGAGAAGTGGAAATCAGATCTGAAGGCTGCTCAGAGATGTTTTGCTGTTTAGATCTTTATAAAGCATCCAAGGAGATCCTGGTGCAACGAGTGAGCCTTTCTCATCCAGAGTGACCTACCAGGAGTTGCCAGGACAATTCTCATTTCCAGAACCTAGGAATGTCCTGAGCCTACCATTTCCAAATGACAACTTTGTAAATCTGAAGCCAGATACAAGAAAACATTGGCTAACAGGACTTTGTTGGCATGCGGGCTATCCCAATGTGATCACTCCAGGCCTATTGAAATATTTTCTGATTGGAAAACCACAACTACACCTGGTCCAAAGCTCGAAGACTATCCTAGAAACTCTTAAACTGAAGTCTTCCTGGGATCATAAAAATATTATTTCAAGGTAGAAAATATAAGGTTGTTTCTTGCAGAGGCGAATTCATTGATACATAAACCAGGAAAAGATTAGACCACGGGGGTGCATTAGAGAAGAAGTTTTATTGCCTATAATGTTACATGAGTGCATCGTTATGGCTTTTAGTCTGCTTTAGAACACTGCAGGGGAAGAGTCAAATTTTTGTTTAAAGTAGTGATGTTTAACACAGATTTCCACAGAATAAATTATTAAATTCAGTGTTTCAAAAAGATCTTATATTTCCACCTCTTTATGAATAGAAGGCATCTGCATGATTTTTTTTATATTCCTCTGAATGAACGCAGGTCATACAATTTCATAATTGTACATGTGTATTTATCCCCATCAATTAATGAACTTACTTACCTAGGCATAAAGTGTTGAAGATGTCAAGAAAAACCATCAAAAAACTTGCAAGTAAAATCCATATCAGTTTAAAATTATATGACAGATATAAATTCTACTTATGTTCTGAGTCACCTGTGTGTAATAGATAATATATTTCTTTATATTGTCTTTATATTTCAAAATGTATTGGGAAAATCACATAAACTTGTTCAATCATTAAATTTGAGTTACTATTGGTGGCATATGCTCAGACTATAATTGTGTTAATCTAAAGAAGACTTTGCATTGCATATGTAAAACATACAGAACACTGTCAATCAGTATCATCCCCTGCATAAAGTTGCATGCATGCTTGTGCTGATTTTTATGGTGAGCACCTTGAATAAAACACTCAATTTGCCTAGTGAAATTCTTTTACATATTGAGACAGTTTTATTTTGCCTGACTTTTGCTAGTGAATTATTAACTTAGAAGTGAGGTAATGAATTACTTAAGCAATATTTACTCCCTGCTGCCTTCTTCCTCTTACTTAACTTGTGCCTTTTTCTTCTTAACATCTATCTTGTAACAATTCATTCTGTAATTATGTTTCATTATTTTTTTAAATAAAGTTTTTCCTGACAAGCACAAAACTTGCAGGCACATTTTTTCTGAATATGTTGTCTGCCAAAATCAATCATTCTCATCCTTATTAAAGCCCTTTGAGGCTCCTTTTTTTTTTTTTTTTTGTTTTTTCCTGCTTTGTAGCTTAAGACTTGTGCTTCAAACTGCTCATCTAAGAGAAACATATGCCCTCAGTATGGCTGTCATTTTTATTAAGATGTGCAGACACCATCTTTGCATTTACCCCTTTTGACGCTTCCCCTACTCAGTTATTTTGACAATTTCTTTGTTGTTCTATTATAGGTCTATGCATCCGTAGATGCAGAATAATTCTTTTTAAAAAATACAGCAGTGATTCAGTACCTATAGAGTTCTCATTACAGTGATAAAGATTTCCCAGATACTCTCAGAGAAAGATAAGAAACACTTTAAGCCACAGAAATTAATTAGGATCAGACACAAAAATGTTGAGAAGTTGGAACTGAGGCATTTAAGACCAGCTTTAGAGTTTCCATAATTAAAAATTATCTCAGAACAAGACTACTGCCTTTCACTATGGAACCTGTATGCCAATCTTAGATCTGCTTACTAAGTCAAAAAATCCTATCTTTTCTTATATCTGCAGCCAAGCCCATTCATAAACAAGCTCCAGATTTAAACACGAGTTCAGGAGAGCTCCTAAACTTTATACATACATCTGAGTGAAGAATTAATCTATCAAAGTTACATCCATTATCTATTAAAAAATTACTATATCCGAAATAACAAATCAGTTGTTCAATAAGGAACACATGGCCATCAGTTTAAAGGAAGATTTTGTACAGAGATAAAAATCCAGCTTTAGGTAAATCTTCAACACCTGAAGTCTAGACAAAAAATAAGCATTTTTATTTTATTGTTTTCAAAATATTCACTGAAGTAAACATTCATGTTTAAGTTGGCTGCAGTTACCCCTCTGAGAACAGGGAGGTGTATGGAATTTCACAACTCAGTGGGTATTCACTGAGTGGGTGTGCTTGTTGTTTAATCCCTAAACCAAGCAAAATTGGAAAAAGCTAAAATTCTCCTTATGTACACTGCCCCTTTATATGCAACATTTCACCTACCTATTCAGTGTATCTCCCTACCCTTACATCATTCAGAAGTATTTGACTTCTTGCCTCTAGAGCCCTCTTAGGAAATGAAGACTCTCATTATTCTGTTCCCAGACTATAATTCTCAATGTTTGCTTCATAACCATTTTTCCTCATGCCCATTTTCAGTGTGTAGTTTGTAACCATTTTTCCTTAGGACCACCTCTTGCTTGAATTTCTCTCTTCCTGTTGATTTCTTCCAAGACATACTTACACCAAACAATCACATCTTTCTCCATACATTTGCCAGAGTAAATAGCACAAGTTCCTTTAGTTTCCCATCTCTTTCTTCATCTAATGATTGGAACAGCCCATCTCTGTAAGTCCCCATTTTGCCTCTTTCTTGTTTGGGTCCCACTACAGCCACGTGACTATAGAGACTCAAAAGTCCCATGAATAAGCTGAATATATTGCACTAGTGTGCTTATGTGAGGATGTATCAGGTAGAGGAAATAGAAATGATCATCTATCTCATTTCAAAAGAAATGCATCTTCCCCACAGATGTTGAAGAGAGAGAAAACAGAATCTAATTTCTCTTTCTATTCCCAGAGCTGAAGCTAATGTCAAAATTCGAAGTAACTTCATGTGTCTAAGACATTCTAAGGGGTGAGAACTCATTTCAGTGTGGGACTGCACAGAGCTGGGCATCTTAGTTTTGTTTTCTCTGAAGAAGTCCTATAAATATCTATCAGTTTGTACCCAGGACTTATTTTTTCTCACAATTCAAATAGCAGGATTTTAATTCTAAACATTCAGTGAAATTAAAGCATCCTCACAGGGCTCCATCCTATGTAATGCATCAGACTGATGCAGTGGGTACGAAATCTGTGTTTTCCTACCTACTTGCATTCAAAAAGAAGACTTTGAGTGTCTTCAACAAAATCAAATTAATTCCTATGCAGAAACATTTTTATGTGATATTTCCTGGCAGGAATGATTACTTCAGTGATACCAAACATTCTGCTTTCTGCCTTAGATTTTATGTAGGTTAGGTTTAGTTCCTTAAATTTGTCCCAGTACTAATTGGCCACACTGCTGTGGGACCCCATAAGGCACGTTGCTACCAATTTCAGGTGATTCAGCAGCATCCCTTCCTCCTCCCCCCCAGCTCTTGAAATGCTTAAAGGTTTTTGAGAGGGACAATGGCACAATTGGTAGCAATCCTCCTCTGATGGGGAAGCTGGACTAGGTGAGCTCCAGAGCTTCCTTTCAACAAGAGTTTCTATCTTTAAATGAACCATTTGCCTCCCTGCACAGTATAGCCCACTGTAAGGCCACTCTAAGGCCAGTACTTATCTAAGCAAAGGTGTAAATAACAAAATTACAGCTCTGCATCTCTTATTAATGTGTGTTTTTCCAGCAAGCCCAAGTGCAGAGTGGGTACAAGGCCGAATGGACAACTGATGGACAACTGATGGAAATACATCAGACAGGTGCAACAAATACTCCCAACCTGGTCTGGATTTTGCCTTGCAGTTTTCAAGAAGAATACAGATGATTTGATTCAAGCTAAAGACATACCAGGGCCATTCTCATAATTTAATAGTAGGCAGTGGGCCTGCACCAGATTCTTAGTATTAACGTACCACTGAGTCCAGAAAAATCTGGATAAATCTTGAATAAATCTGAATAAATTTGTGGTGAATTTCAAATATACCTTTTTTTTTTGTACCTTGGGGCCAGAATTTACAATGACTATAAACAAGCATTTAATGTGTATTGGATGTTTTCCAAGAGCTTCACTGGCCAAATTTGTTTTCCAACCAAGCTGGAGCTATTGCTGTACAGTCTCCAGCACAATTACTCACAGTATTTTTGTATTCTTTTACCCTCTCTGTGTGCTTCTTCCTTTGACATTTTCCATAACATCTCCAGCTTGCCCTTAGCCTTGTGGGAAACAGAAGCAAATCATCTCTCTGAACTCAGACCACACAAACAGAAGGCTGAAAACATTGCAGTGAAACATATCTCTGAGCAAAGGCTATTCAACATAAACATACTGCCATTCGGTTCCAGGCACAAAAAAACATAAATTCTCTTCCTCTTGCTCTTTTTCCTCTGACCTTCCATTCTCTCGGGGAGAAAAAAACCAAGCAAAACAGAAACCAAAGAAACCCCAACTAACATTGTTATCTCTGGGGAAAAAAAAGAACATATTTGGGTCCAAGATATGAGAATGTGATTACACCCAAAGATCAGCACATTTGGGAAATACAACTTACAAATTATGTTAGTGAACTTAATGGAACTGTACATCCTATCAATGTTACTAGTTAGAGACATGCAAACTGCAACACTTGAGTCCTCGTAGCTGAGTATCAACTGGTGTTAAATAACAAAGCTCCACCAGTCCAGTGGAGATCTGCCCACCCAGCAGTTGAGACACCAGTCCTCAGCCACTGCTGAGGCCACTACTCATCCACAACCTTGGATATGGCATTACAGAAAGCAGCACATGCTCCTGGCCACGACTTTGAAGTGGTACACTCTTGGCTGCTCTAAACAGTCATGTGTTCTGGGGAAAGCAGCAAGATACTGGCCTTTGGAGATCAACTTGCCATGCTACTTACACAGTATTTATGAGAAACACAGCAATTATCCCCTTTTCCCAAAGTCAGGAAAGACTTTCAACCAGGAGTTTTTGGAATGGGTGGCAAATTTTGCTGCCATCAATATCGGCTCAAAAATATGGTCTCAATGCTTGAAGTACAAAGCAAAAATGCCTGCTGCCCGTGTTGGTGAGCTGTTTCCATGCACTAGATAATTCTGTCAGTTATGTAAGTAATAATTACTGAGAAATACTATGCAGAAAGGTGAGCCTACAGAAGGATGAACTCAGAGAAGACAAGAGTCTGGGCCATTGCCTGTGAGGGTAATCACCATAAGTGCTGCACTATGAACCAGCAGGCTTAACAGCACAAGTCCAAATGTTCAGCTCTTACAAGTGCAGGTTTGCACTTGTTCTGTACCATAATGCCAACTTTATCTCACTGATGAGAACTACCTAGCATGATCTTAAGGATTCCTATAAGGACCCAACAGTCCCCCATTCACCAATCAGAGAGAAGATAATTAATTTCACATATATCCTCATCATAAAAATTCTGAAATGGAAGGCGAACACGTTTTGAACTAAAATTCATAGGAGGCACCCAACAGATATTTAAACATTTCCTTTGTAAACTTTAAACAAGTATTTAAAACACTGTCATAAAAAAAAATCTGGCTAAAAGGCAAAATCTAAGAAATTCACTGTCAAACAATCCTCTCCCAATGCTTGTGCTGATAGAAGACTTAAGAAACCTGCAGCCACAGGATGGCCACAATGATTCTGTTACAATGAATATAGAAACTGCTCAAAATCTGTTATAGAGACAACTGGCACTCAAAAATCATGTCTTATAAGCCTAGAAAGATGAAAGTTTTTCAGGCAGGATGTGACCAGAGAAAATTAATAAGAACAGCCTGCATTCAAGCAGCGAGATTTACGAGACTAACATATTACCACTCATATTGGAACCTGTACAATACAGAGAAGCAGATTTAAAGAGAAAAAATTCTTCACAGTTAACCTTTCTGTTTCCACATATGATTCACAGAATTAAGTTTTGCTTAACTCTCTCAAAGGATTATGTGCTGCAAGCTCAGGTTTGCACACAGGCTACCTATGGGAAGTCACTAGTCACATCCCAGATAGCCATGGCATACGGCCACATGCCAGACACAGTCAGAAGTGCTTCCAAATTTCATGACTTGATACACACACCGAAGCCAGCATTAATCCTGAAGAGAAAAATCCACTTAATTTCTGATTGCTATCAACTCTTATGATATAGAACTGATTTTGAAACAAAAACACTTAGTAATGAACTCCCAGGGACAGAAGCCATTATACAGTTGATTGAACTTGTGCTTCAAAACATCTGTGGCTGTTTGGGTTTTGCATTTTTTGTTTGTTTGTTTGTTTGTGAATGACTTTCATCCCTCTTTTGATCTGGATGTGTATTCTTTGCCAAATTATTTTCTCTCTGAATAAAGTTCCATCAGTTTTGGTTCACAATCATGATCACAGCTGTAGCCATTTAAGAATCATCTGCAATTTTCATCACTTGACAAGACTATCAGTTCTTAATATGCTCTTGAATCATTGTCCCACATCCTCTGCTGATATCACAAAGAACTGTATTAAGTTTTTGCACAGAAACCATTTGTATGCTCTCCTGAATAGGAACTCAGTAGCTCAGTAAATATGCAGACTACTGAAAAACCATGTTTATTCTTAATAGTGTTCTTCTGAAACACTGGAAATTTTCCTTTCCTTTCACAGATGTTGGTTTATAGTCTGCTGTGTGGTGGCTGACTATATCTAATTGGGTATAGAGAACCTGAGAAAGTCTGCAAATGCTAGTACTTTCACCCAAGAAGAAAGAAAAATATTTGAAAAGTTTCTTTCCTTGATTTTATAAATAAACCCCACTCTCCAGTGTGAGAGTTTTCTGTCCTCTTACACTATGGATGGGATCTACATGGCAGTACTAACATTTTAGAATGTGATTTTGAGGCAGAAAGACAGGTCAGAACAGTCAAATGTTGCATGTTTGGAGTCAAAGTAGAGAGTAAAGACGTTTGAATTAACTGTGAATTGGGCACTGATGGCTTGCTTTTCCTCCCAAGTATCCACTTCTACTCCATTTTTCCAGGCACCAGCAGCCCAATGTTACCATGGTTTTGAGGAGTGCTTAGCTGCTCACCAGTCTCATGCAGCTCAAAAGCCACATGTGGGTCATATCTAGTCCTTAGCACAGCATGGAATACTTTAGACCTGAGTAACAAAGACCTGATATAAAACATGCCATTAAAAATTACACACACACAAAAAAAAATAAAATAAAACATGCTTTCATCACAAGTATGAAAATGTGGGGTTTTGTCTCGACCTCATAAAAGACACAAAGTTTTGTGAGTCAAATAAGTTTCATGGGCCTACCTTGAAATTCGTCTTAACATAGTATTGAAATGGAAAATGAGAGCCCTTTTTTTTTTTTTTTTAGTTGAAAAAGAATCCATGAGATTGAAGAATATTTTTAATCTTAAAATATACATGAAAATAAAACTGGGGATGGATATTGTTTATTTTAAAACCAATTTATTTTCAAGAAATGCTTTCTGGAACTAATTTCCTAAAACAATGTAATGTTCACTCATTTTTTCCCTTTTGGAAAAAAAAAATAATTTTCAAAAAGGAAAAATACGGGTGGCTGAAATAGGCAACAAAACATAAGGATTGAAAGGACCAACATTCTCCAGCATATTTTATGATGTCAAATATTTTCCAAGGCCTAAGACCAAAGTTAACCAAATCCAGTCCTTAGGTCTGTGCACTAATCTACTGCCTCAAAAAAATAATTGCAGATAATTGAAGGTATCTGGCTAAACAGCTGAGAAAAAAATATTAGTGTAAACCTTTTGTTTGTCAACAGTTCTTATTTTTCAAGAAAAGACACCATTTCAGTTTCATCTCCTTTGTAACAGAAATTAAAATATCTATTATTTCGATTTTTAATGGTTTTATTTTAGATAAAAAATGCCAAAAACATAACAACATAGTAGATTCTCAGTTGCCTTATGCATACAGTTCTGCTTAAAGTTCTTCCTCACCCTTGGGATTAAACATTGACTTTTGTTTTCCAATGTGGATGGTATTATTTTGGTATTGTTGTCGGGCCTTTTTCTTTTTTTGTCTTTGGGAATATGTCAAGACCTTGTCAAGCTTTTTCTGTTAAACTAAAGTTCATTTAAGTTCAAAAAAATCTCTTATGTACACAGGCCCAAATATGCAATTTTTTTTCTTCTTGACCAAAATAAATTGGTCAATAAGAACTATTTCTCACATGCCCAATTGATCCTGGCACATTTTTCTGAGCCCTTTTCACACTGAAGTGTTTTTGGCCATTATGGCAAGACCTACATCTCTAGAGATAACTTTATTATTCATATTCAATAGCCCCCCCAATTAGAACAACTGTTCTCCTTCCCTACAGCATAGTATTGTGGTGTTTTACTCACCACCTGAAAACAATTCTAGAGCATCTGGACTACAATATATGAATTTCTACCCTTTACACATAATCTTCATTCTTTGCTGTCTATTCAAGTAATTTGTATATTTTTTAATTTTTTCAAATAGGCCAAGGCTGATGAAATGCCACAATGAGAATATTCTGTAAAAACACCCGGGTACAGAAGTCATTTACCAGTATTTTCTGGCCTTTCTGTCTCTGGCAGATTTAACCACCCATATATACCATTTATTGGCAAGAAAATATTGAAACTAAAATCACAGAATCACTGAATCACAAGGTTGGAAGACACCTTCAAGATCATCCAGTCCAACCCATGCCCTAACACCTCAACTAAACCATGGCACCGAGTGCTGCATCCATCATTTTTAAACACATCCAGGGATAGTGACTCCACCTCCTCCCCAGGCAGACAATTCCAGTACTTTATCAATCTTTCTGTAAAAAACCTTTTCCTACTATCCAACCTATATTTCCCTTGGCACAGGTTGAGACTGTGTCCTCTTGTTCTGTCAGTCGCTGCCTGGAGAAAGAGACCGACCCTCACCTGACTACAAGCATACAAATTGTCTCTACTTACCTGGCATGGACAATTAACTGTAAATAAATTTAACATATTCTTAATCAACTGATTGCTGTGCTATTTCAGTATACTGAAATATGTGTGATACTAAGTGCTCAGGAGAGGGTATCGATTTCTGTATTTCTTTCAAACCACAACAACAGGATCATGTTTGTTTGGCATGGCATATTGTCACTGAGTATTTAAAGCTTATATTACCATCCCACAAGAGTGGATAAATTAAGTCCTATACTGGCATTTGTAGGATTTGGCCGTTATTTATAATATGTAAAATTATTCTTCAAATTCCCTGTTTTTCTAAGTTGGCAAGGTTTCAAAAATGAAAAGTAGCTAATATCTGTAAAACATTAAATCCAATTTATGGGCTGAATTTTGACTTCTGGATGAAATATAACATCCATTTGCCTTACTATAGTTACAAATCTTTTAAACATTACAAACAATCTGAATTAATTTTACTTGATAATCTCAGGTTCCCTTACTGTTCTCAGTGAGAGCACAGCTTTTTCTGTTCCTGTTTTTAGTTGAGGGATTCCCACGAGTCCCATTAATTTTGCCTGTTAAAAAATTGTTAGTGANAAACATGATCCTGTTGTTGTGGTTTGAAAGAAATACAGAAATTGATACCCTCTCCTGAGCACTTAGTATCACACATATTTCAGTATACTGAAATATGTGTGATACTAAGTGCTCAGGAGAGGGTATCAATTTCTGTATTTCTTTCAAACCACAACAACAGGATCATGTTTGTTTGGCATGGCATATTGTCACTGAGTATTTAAAGCTTATATTACCATCCCACAAGAGTGGATAAATTAAGTCCTATACTGGCATTTGTAGGATTTGGCCGTTATTTATAATATGTAAAATTATTCTTCAAATTCCCTGTTTTTCTAAGTTGGCAAGGTTTCAAAAATGAAAAGTAGCTAATATCTGTAAAACATTAAATCCAATTTATGGGCTGAATTTTGACTTCTGGATGAAATATAACATCCATTTGCCTTACTATAGTTACAAATCTTTTAAACATTACAAACAATCTGAATTAATTTTACTTGATAATCTCAGGTTCCCTTACTGTTCTCAGTGAGAGCACAGCTTTTTCTGTTCCTGCTTTTAGTTGAGGGATTCCCACGAGTCCCATTAATTTTGCCTGTTAAAAAATTGTTAGTGAGCTAGAATTATTTGAATGGATGGACCTTGTGGACAGAACCACTGTGAACAGCCAGAAGGGCCATTATTTCCTCATCCTTTTTAGGCTGACATTGTCTAACATTTCTTCAAGCATCTCTGAATTTGGAACAAGCCATCATGATTCTGTGATTCTCTAGCCATGTGTTATCACCCTTTATCTCAGAGACTCTTCCCAATTTTCTTGACTTTTTTTAATGCAAACAGACCTCATTTGAAGTGTCATTTTCCCAAAGGACACTTCCTGCCTAGCAGCAAGCCCAGGCAGTGCACTTTCATACGCATTCAGAGGTGAGGAACTTCACAAAGCTCTGCTTCATGCAGTGCATAAGTGCTACTTGAGAAATATCACATAAACAATATAGTTCACATTACAATTTTTCCCCAGCCTAAGAGAATAGTCAATGTTTACATAATACGGGGTATCAAGCACACAAACAAAATGTACTGAAGCCACACTGTTCAGTTTGCCTCAGCAATGTCCTATGTTGACACACAGATGTTTGGAGGATCTTATCGTGGCTGTCTATTCTGAAGGTCTGCATTAAGTCAAGGCTGTCAAAACCAACTTTTCTGGTGAAATATTTGAAGTACTAACAACAACATACATGATGTTTGAGAAAACCATGTCTTCCCTAAAAAGTACTCAATGTGCATATAAACATATACATTATTTAAGGCACAGCTGACAATTACCAACAAACACCAGACATACCAGTATCTCTAAGTTTTCTTTTCTTGCAAGCAATGATTTCTTCTGCCATCAGTTTAAGTTCTGTAGCAGAGATCTTAAGTTTATAGCAACAACTCAAAATGAAATAGAAAGTGTGTATATTTTAGATGTGTTACTGCTGAGCATTTAAAAATTGGTGTTCAAATGTAAGAAAATTAAAAAATAGAAAAAACCTATTACTATCATGAGAAATTACGCAAATGGAAAACCTGAGGCTTAGAATAGAATCTGCTCTTTTTAAAATCTATTATTAAAATTAATTCAATCTTAGAAAGAGAATAAAGAGAAGATTTTATTTGAAGCTTTAAATTAATCATATGACAAATAGACCATGCTTCATGCTCGATACCTGAGGTACATAAACTCATATATCTGAGGGGACGTGATGCCAGGAACTGGCAGTGATTTAGCTAAGAACAGGTTTTCCTGCCATTTCAATGAAAAGGTTATGTTTCTGTCCTGTTTTTAAAAGTAAGAAGGACTCTACACAACCATTATGTCCCTCCAAAGTCTCATTTTTTGTTAAATTCAAAGTAGCAAACTGAAGTCTTAATCAGACAACCTCCAGACAATAAACAAGTAAGAAATCTAACCCTACCTATGAACAAAACGTCATGGAAGACTCCTGCTGTTTTCTTTAAATCAAACTCTTTTTTCCACAGGTTAAAAATAAGCTGGTTTGAAAACTAGATAACTGCTCAATAGACATTAGAGAGCTGTTTGCAACTGCCACTTCAGATACAATTTATGTCCAGCAACTTTTCGTAAATTCAGGTACCCATCTTTGGAGTTGTGCATCATATGCACTGTGGTTAGACTGCAGACAGGTGTCTCTGTTCCATCTGCAGTCTGAACCATCTAGAAGTGTGATACAAACACAGTCTGAAGCCCAGAACCTGGACAGGTTCAGCACTGGTCTCAGAGAAGCTGGTCAGCTTTGTGACCTAGCTTTAGTTTGTGTAGCAAATTCCTCATGAGTTGTACCTGTCAGCAAGGACTGACTCAGCATATATTTTGCAGGCTCCAAAAGGTAGAGAATTAATTTACTAATCTTTTTTTTTATATTGTCCTTTAGTGAGATAGTGGTTACAAAATAAATTTGCATTTTGAAAACAAAATAGAAGAAAAAAACTGACTGACTAGGATTTTAGGGAGAGGAAGATAGTATGTGTCACATGTATAGTGTCAGACAGTATTACTTCAACATGGAAAACATTGATTTATGACATCATGCATTATGGAAATCAAAACTAACAAATTAAAATTTGATAGAGATACAAACACTTCCTAACAACTACACAATTCAAAGCATCCTACTTTTAAGATTCTGATTTTTAAGCTGGACACCAGTCAAGGTAAATCATACAAAAGTGATCTATAAGAACGCTGGTCCTGTTGAAAACTAATTTCACCAGGGAGGATGCTAGAGGCAGATGTTTTCCAAAGGATAGCCTATCTATTGTTTAAAGCAGGTGGTCCTAGATGTCTTTGTTCAGAATATAAACAAAACTGAGACATTGAAAGTTCACTGAAAACAATCATGTAAACCTGCACAAAAGACAGAATGAGAAATGTTTACTTTAATGACTCCAAGTACATACTTATAAACTGGCAAGAACCATTTCATTACATCATCTTGTGCTGGGTTCTCTTTCAATAGGATTCTGAGTTTTGCTAATATTATTTGTGCTTGAGTAGAAAAACAGAACCATTCAGTAACTACTTTGAGTAAAGGTTATTGCAAACACCTAGAAAATTAAAAGTTTCAATTGCATTGTGGTAATTTCGTATCAATATCTTGGTTGAAAGGAAATATTACTGCATAGTAGACTGAGAACAGACTTAGGGGTGTTGATTCACAAGCAATATGATCAGGTACTTACAGTCCAGAAAGTCAGCTGAATTCTGGGCTGCATAAAAAGAAAGATGGCCAGCAGATCAAGGGAGGTGATTCTTCCTCTCTGCTCTGTGCTTGTGAGACCCTGTCTGAAGTGCTTCATCCAGCTCTGGGATCACCTGCACAGGAAAGCCAGGGACCTGTTGCAGCAAGTCCAGAGAAGGGCTGCAGAGATGATCG